>NW_015548201.1:387076-428561 GCF_001515605.1 Sinocyclocheilus anshuiensis | reverse complement strand
GCGCGAATGGGGAACAGAGTCGCGTTACAGACACAGTGATGAAGCTGGTATGTGTGTGTGATGTGACCCCCTCTCTCTCTCTCTCTCTCTCTCTCTCTCTGCGCTCTCTCGCTCTTTCTCTCTCTCTCTTTCTCTCTCGCGCTCTCTCTCGCTTGCTCGCGCACACACACACACAGCGCAAAACTCAATTACTTCTTTTATTCTATTTATTCTAATAATTATAAATATTAAATAATTCTGTTGATTATTTATTCTATTCTATCTTTTATTCTTCTATTTTGTCTGCCCTTTTTAATTATTTCATTTATAAATTCATTAAAAAACGACTAATAAAGTGTATATTATACACTTTATATTATAATCACATTGCACTTGAATAAAGTTAAAGGTGTAATCTGCCGATTGTCCTGCAGGTGACCGCATAACTCTGTCTTCTTACGATGCACTTAGGGCTTTACGATTACTCCAGAGCACCCGTAGATCTACGATGATTTTCAAGTGCTACTTAAGTTACGATGCTTTTGGGAAACAGACCGTAATATTAAGATCAGTCGTACGATCGTCTTTACGAACTTCTTAGGCTTACGAAGCTTTTGGGAAACGCAGCCCAGGCCATTAGCCTACATGAAATGCATCAATGCCATGATAATTCACCACATTCATTACTGATAAATCAGTTATGTAAATGGGAGAGACGGACTCAGTAGTATAATTGCAGCAGGTGCACAATAAGTTTTCGTATACATGATATCACTGCTGGTGGTAAGGGCCCCATCTCGTTCTTTGCGTGGGGGCCTCTAAGATGTACGGTACGCCACTGCTCCCATGCACAATCCTCTTTTGCTGTATTTGCCCTCATGCAAGGGACTTGGCAAAACAGTCTTTTTGGAGCCTAAATTCACCTGAACTTTCAATCTAAAATTAAATATTTTCCAGTAAATTACATGCATGTGACAGAACAAGTTGGAGATGTCAATTCATGAGTTATCAGCATGAATCCACAACTGAAGTCTGGTCATAAGTTCAATGTTACAGTATCTGTAATTGTTTTTCAACAGTGCAATATGCAATGAAGGAATTATAACCTTCAGCTGTTATTACTCAGAGAAGGTGGAACTTTGTAAAAGATAGAATCAAAAGGAGTTAATTTAATCAAAAGACTGCATTTAATGGTGGGCAAATGAGGAAGAGACTGAAAAGTGTTAAAAGTTCAACCTTTTTCTTCTGGGACTGACCACCATATTTACTACTACTTATCGCATTTGGCACCAGGGTTGCATAGTCCATGTTTTTCCCGCAGAATTGGGCTATTTCTAAACTGTTGCCATGGGTTGATTTTTTTCCCCTCCACGGGTAAAAAGGTTTGACATATTGCATCAATTATATTTATTAAATGTAAAAGATTGGATGACCAATAATTTTCTCCTATTAAATTCGGATAAGACAGAGATATTACTTATTGGACCAAAAGACAGTACACAGAATCTCTTGGATTAAAATTTGCAACTAGACGGATGTACTGTTACTTCCTCTACAGTCAAAAATCTGGGTGTTATATTAGATAAAATAATGCATCTCATAATCTTGTACTGCAGTTATATCTGATCAAATGCACATTATTATTCTTTAGTTTGGGTTAAACAAATCAATTTTGCTTGGTTGGAACAGCAGCTATGCTAATTATGTCTCTATTTGTTTCTCTGTTTTTTGCCATCCCGTGGTAACTAGGATTTACACAAGCTTCAGTCTGGATCCAGAACACCTGAGAAGAGATGATGCCAACCCCTCAGAGGACCTCAGATGATGCCAACCTTGAAACAACATACAGAACTACCACATTTGCTATAAGTTTGATTGCATCATATAATAATTGCTGTTAATAGTGTTCATCGTCTGTTTGATTACGTCTTTAATTGATTTTTCCGTACATTTCTGCCATATGTACATTAACTGACAGTCACCACTGATAAGCTACCACTAAATATTGTAGAAACTTAATTTGCTGTAAAGTTGCTTTGCAACGATTTGTATCGTGAAAAGCGCTATACAAATAAACTTGAATTGAATATTTGACTGCTTGTTTTGAAATATTTTACATTTGAAATAAAACTGATTCTGATAAAACATGTTTTGTGAGGGAGGACCACTGGTAAGGAGCCTTTGAGCTGTGTCTATGCTCACCACGAAATAGTGGTTTCAAATTTGCATAACAGTGACCATAAAATATATATTTTAGGTATATATTAGGCATTTTTTGAGTTTTGATAGATGGGATATGGTCATCGGGATACTTTTGTGCTAGTTTTGATCTGCTATTCCGCTAATTTTGATACGCAGACCCGGCAACCCTGTTTGACAACATTTTTTAACTAACCAGTCCAATCGAGTTCATCTGTTAAATGTTCTTTAAGATCGCACTGTATGACTTGACATGACCTAGATGTCTAGTGTGGATCTTTATTAATCAAAAGCAGCTTTAATAGCATTATTTTAAAAAAATTAATAAAATAAAATAACATATAAAAAAACGCAGCACTCAATAATCACACTGTATGACTTGACAGACAACTTGTTGTCTCGTTTGGCTCCATTCACACAGCAGAGGCTAATCAAACTCACTCTTAAGTCCTGAAAATTTAAGAGAGTCTTTGGTTATACAATACAGTTGTTGCTCTTGTTCATAACAGATGTGTGTGAACAAGATAATTGAATTCATCAAACAGGACTGGCAAGTGTACTCTGCTTCTGTGGGAATGTTGTGTGTAATAGTGTTTTCATCACCACAAACACCTCCACCCAGAATGAAGAAGAATTAAAGCAGACGCTTCCTGTTTTCCATCCGTCGTCTAAGCAGATTACCTTTTCCCATCCACCCCTCCAGACCTTCCTCTCCTCGAAAAGTTTATCTGGAAATTTCTGCACAAAAGGTTGCAATGTCACAGTCAATATGTCACAGCATGCGCTGGGTACTAGAAAAGGCACATGCGACCCTGGAGCACCGAACCAGAGCGGTTTCATGATGATGAATGTGTAGCGAGAAACCCGAGGTCTCTGTGCCAATTCTATATGGGATTACGCTTGGCCATTGGTTCACTTGGGTTTTCCATGGCAGGCCAGGCCGGTGAGGCCTCCGCTGTCTACCTGCTGTGGTGATTGCATCCTGATTCAGCCGAATCACTTTAGTTGTAATGTGACAAAGCAATAGAATGTGGCAGAGCGCTCATAAAATTGCATTTTGCAGGGGTCTGCACTTGCTTGTTTTTTCCCCTTTTTCTCTCCCTTAGTCATGGTTTCCACCTACAATGATGAATTTCAACTGATGTGATTTATTTCAGGAAGAGGCACAGAGACAACCGCAGTTTAAAGGTAAATGGTCCTAATCTAGTGCACAGTCCCATCCTATTAACCTGTGAGTTCTGACCATATCAACATCTAAGCTGCCGGGATACTTCTGCCTTTATGACTCATTTTGGTTATATAGCCTCAGACCTTCACCTCCTCTGTGATTTTATTCAAACTCATTTGCAATTCAGCTGACCAAATGCATTCAGTGCAAGGACGCC
Source organism: Sinocyclocheilus anshuiensis (assembly GCF_001515605.1). Taxonomy (NCBI): domain Eukaryota; kingdom Metazoa; phylum Chordata; class Actinopteri; order Cypriniformes; family Cyprinidae; genus Sinocyclocheilus; species Sinocyclocheilus anshuiensis. The sequence continues at coordinate 424,998 of NW_015548201.1, read as the reverse complement.
AACTATATTGAGGAAATAAAACATGCTCCATTCATTTTCTTTTAGACAGAAACTGCCTCCCTAGTTCTTTTACGAGTACATGAACACTAAAATTAGGATATCATTGTATAATGACTAAAAATGCATGCCCATTTTCATTAAAAAAAACATATTGGCAGGCTTTTTTTTTTAGCAGTACTACACATGTACTCGACACACACTCTCACGGAATTGTAATTCTGGCACAGAACCTCCATGTTTCCATGGTCACCCGCATCTGGTCCCGCTCTACAAGAAATTGCTCAATACACGCAATACAGAGATTAAATGTATCAAATAAACGATCCCTTAATTTCGTCAGCACCACAGGACTAGAATGTTGCCAAACCCTCTTGAGCATTAAAGCCCCACCAAATACTGGCCCACCTAACAATCTGAAACGTCATGACACAGTGGGTTACTTTCATATTGGTTGTCACCTGCTGGCTGTCACTTTGAGCCGGGAAAATAATCGAATGCTTGAGTTGAGTGCGCCAGCCGTGCTCACGAGATGCTACAATAGAGGAGGGGGGGGGCAAACAGATGGATAATTTACCACAACTTATGTAATAAACCATTTGCTGCCAAAACCCTCTTTATCACATTGTAACACTGGCCCGATACAGAATTACAGAGTGCTTTAATCTGAACGTTTTTATCCAGCAGATGATTACATGTCGCTGCTCTAAGCCCTCACGATAGCCATTGCCTGTCAGCTTGAAAAGGACCAATTACAGCATGGCTGCACGTATCTCTATTAAGCAAGTCTACCTCTCGGTCTGGCGTCTGTGCTGGAGGAACATAACCATTTACGCATTGTCTCTCATAGTTGAGGGCGCACAAATAAATGCAGTCAGAACTTGCGTTTGGCAGTTCCATTCATTTTAAAGGACTTTACAGCGTTAAGCACATCTTACCTGGCAGGTACTTTTATATTTTATTACATATTCATATACTATCCTCTCACTCTGTCTGTCTCACACACAAACTGACGCCCTTAAGACTTCCCATAATGCAAAGTAAAGCACTAGCGTGGCTGGTTTTAAAGCTTACAAACCAACAGTGGCTCCATTTCAAAAACTGGTGCACTGCTTTGCTGTCTGCTACATACTAATTGAAACAGAACCTCATAAATTACTGATTTGGACCACTCTACACACAAATATATCCATATTTACATGCATACAGTACATTCAAGTAAAGCAGTATACATACTATATAGCAAATCTGAACAGCTTGACCAGCAGATAATATTGGATATATACAGTACGTATGTCCAAGTTTATCTGCATACATACAGAATATTTGCATAGGTATATTCTATATTGCATATCTCTATTGCTTGTATCATCTCTAAATGTAAACCATTGTCACCCAGCTCTAATCTGTTAAATGTGACTATAAGGCATGAATTTATTAAGCTATTACTATAAACATTAACATTATGATTTTCTGTATGGCTGCTGTGGAGTTAGCTCATCGCTAAGCTAACAAAACAATATTCCAGCATAAAACTAGTTAACACACACAAATAGGCCTATTGGATAAAACACACTTTTTTCAATTAATGCTTAACCATGTATGAAATATTAATAGAACAACATACAGTATCATTCTCCATCTTAGATGAACGTATTATGGGACTACCTTCTCAATTAAGTATGAATGTGGTGCTGCCTTTGAATTTGGCCAAAATAAGGTCATTAAAGTTGCTTACCTGGTGTCGGGAATGTGCTTATGATGCCTCAAAGCACAGCCTAGGTTGGCAGCTCAGTTGGCTAGAGTATGGAACAGAGAAAATACTACTATGAGTTGTTTACTGGAATTTTAGTTGGTTTACTCTGCAGATTAAAATATTAGTTAAACATAAATAGCTTAACTATTTTTTAATCTATGAAAAAAAAACTTTTAGTTCATCTGTGAAAGTGCTTTCAGTTATTTATTAAAAGAGCAGATGCTTCTATGTTTATCAGCAACACTTGCCAACAACGTCTTTCATTGCTAAAAATGAAACAAACAAAAATGATGCCCAATAAAAAGTTCTGAAATGCACTTTGCAGCATTAAATAGCCTGGAGCAATGCTGAGGACAGGAACAACAGTAAGGACTTTTGCACTTGCGGAACAGAAAAAAAAAAAAAGACAGAGTAAACAAATCAGAAATTCCATCTTGGACTTAATCTGTTCTTGCGCCGGAGGCTTGGAGCTCATGCCCTGGGGACCCCCTGCAATCGACTTACTCTCCCCGGGGATACCGCCAGTAGGAACACGCAACCGAATGGAAATCTCAATCCACACAGACTGATATTGGAGGCATTTACAGTATGCTGAGTATTTTGTGCAGTCAAGCATTCATAATAGAAGCACCACAAAGGCAACATTCAGGAAGAAAACAAATACCACGCTACTAATCTGAAACAGGACCTCCTTTATCCGCTCTAGTATTTGAGGATATGGGTTGATGTGACTTTGAACCTGCTGCAGATTTTGATTTATTGCGTAACAGCACTGTGTAGGACGTGCCCTGCATGTGTTTGTGTGAGTGTTTGACTGGAAAGACCAAGTGGGTCTAATACGCTGAGAAAGCTATCTGTTAGCATTCAGATTCATGGCCACAAATAAATTTTTTTGTGATTTCTGATATATGGTGTATTATAAAACTATCACGACTAGTCTGCATTAAGCATGAAAATGTCACTAGCAATAACATTAAAATGTGCTGAGAAATTGAATTCTCTTAAACTTTAAGTGATACAAGTCTTTGGCAGCCCTAAAATACTTAACTAAAATAAAAGCTATATCGAAACTGTGAAAACTAACAAAAGCTAATTCAAATCTAATTTGAAGACAAACCTGTAGACAAGTATGATATGATATGATATTTTACTGTATTACATATACACTACAACATATACACTGTAACCAAGACTGTAGTTATTTGATCAAAAATACAGTAAAATCCGTAATATTGTGAAACATTATTTTAAAATATAATGTATGATGATGCTCAAGAAACATTTGTTATTATTATCAATGTTGAAAACTGCTATGCTGCTTAATATTTTTGTGGAAACTGTGATATTTCTTTAGGACTTTTTGATGAAAAGAAAGTTTAAAAACAGCATTAATTTGACAATCTTATGTAAAGTAAATTTCTTTACTGTCACTTTTGATCAATTTAGTGTGTCCTTGACTCCTTGCAGAATAAAATAAACAATTTCTTTAAAAAAAAAACGTAGAAAATGCTGTAGTATTTAGTCACAATATTAATACATAATAATAATAATAATATACATGGTTAATTTTGAATGACTGTCAATGGAGAAAGACTTGTTGGTTCCAGATGATCTACCAGCACAGCCAAGGGTCCATGCTAACCAGCTAAATATTTATCCCTTAAGAGAGACAGATTCTGGGACTTAGCATCCCTATCTCCCTTTCTTTATGACTGCAGAGGGTGGTCAAAGTGTTTGGTAAAGCTCCAGGTACCCGGGCAGCCTCCAATTCTCGTTCTTCTGATGGCATTTAGGAGACTGACAGAAAGAAGGGGAGAGTCACATTTCATAAAACAATTATCACAGACAGCCATGGCAACATGCCTGTTAGTGTTGATTACTTCCCTTGCATGCTAGCCTGGTGTGTTGCAAAAGTCTGCAACCTGCAGATGACTAAATGATTTACAGATGAAAAGGGATCCAGAACTCAACGGGCGCATCACAAAGCCAACACCGAAGGCTTCGCAATAAACACTTGAAAATGTCTCGGGTATGGAAAGCAGCCGAGAGAGATTACTTCCCAGAAGAGGTGCACTGTAGTGGGATGTTAAATGACTAGCTAGCTTTAAGGAAAAGATTACTCACACTCTGTAAGAAATGGTTCGATATGGCATTTTTAGCTTTTTCATGTCAGAGCCAGCATGTCCGTGCTGCAATGCTGGAACCCAATGAACACATTCATCACCAAAAGCTTTCCGTTCCTTTCGCAACTATGCACCCTCGGCCCGCCTCAGACAACATCCCTCGCTTTCAATAAGGCTATTAAAGTTGCAACTCTACCACCGTCAGCCTATTCCACAGCTGAACACATGTAAGAGAGGACCTATGGGAGTCTGAAAGCTACAGAGAGTAAATTAACCCACATACACCACTGCCAAATACAACAGTAATTTCACACCTGGTTGGACAAAAACAGAACCATTCAATTTTCGCTGGTGACAGGAAAAACATAGACATTTTAAACATCTACAATAGTACGAATAGTGTGTTAGCTGTCATTCACACATCCTTAAACTGCATTTTATGGCTCTGAAATGTTGATTACGCCACTAATGGAGCCACAGATTGTGACAGCTTTTCCAATCTATTAAATTTAGACAACAATAGATGAAGAATGTGTAATGCCCAAATGTGATTTTGGCTTCAGGGGGTTATGGTCGAACATTCTGACTACAGTGTTTGCTAGATTTAATAACCTCAGAGAAGCGATAAAAGCTCATCTTAACACATCTCTCAAAATCAAAACTCAAAATTGGTGTCCATGTAAAATAGGACAAAGAGCCACTGCAAATCCTCTAAAAAAAATGACTACAGGAAGTAATACATGGACCTGTCTGACACATTAAATAAGAATTCGATAAAAGCAGCGTGTCCATTATGAAGGTATATTGGTCTGATGTGATGTGGCTAATGTCTGAGATTGGAAAATATAAATCTTTCCTGAAAATAAGCTTGTTTTTGTCTAGGCATAAAAAAACATTTTTCAAAGTTTAAAGGTCAAGAACCAAGTCTTTGTGTTACTAAAGTTCAACATGATTTACCATCAAATGGCCATTTATTATGACCTGCACAGGTGCTGTGGTGGTTCACAACAAAAGAATGAAAAAAAATTGAGAAAATAAATGCTCGTTAAAATAAGTCAAGCTTTGTCTTTAAGCTGTCACAGTGGCACAACACCCACTACTACAGAGCTACATAAAGTTCAAAACAAACACATCATATGCAGCAGCAGTATGTGAGCAAAGAGGAAGAATGGCAATTATAAAATATGATAAAGAAAAATCAAGGACAAGGGAAATGCAACAATCAGAACACCAGCTACTCAATCCACCAGCCTTCATGTGGTATTCCCACTCCCTAATCTGAATCTCCAAGTGGCTTTTTAAAGCCTTGCCTCCACATCAATGCAGCTGCCAGTTGCTGATTGCAATAATTAGAAAATCTCTCTCATTGGTGTATGAGACAGGATTGGCAACTACTAGAAGGTCAAGTTTGGGCTGGCTAGCATAAGCAATCAGGCCCTGTGCTGGTAGATGCTGTAACTGCACCATTCTGCAAATAAGAAAAAATCCTGTTTCTCCATTGATGACCATTCGAAAGTAGCCCTGTATTATTACAAAATAAATTATTTTTCGAGCAACATTTATAATTGCACATATTTCATTCTTATAGGTATGATATTATAGGCTGTGGCAGTTGAATGGGAATATGGATGGTTTTCTCTGGGCATTATAGGCCTCCTTGATGATAACCAGCCAAACCCTGACACCCCTGGTCTTTCCAGAATAATAACCTGCAACAAAGGCTATGTTCGGAATAGCATACTAACATACCACATGCTACATCTTATTTCTGCAGTGGAGTCAGAGGCAAAATGCTTTGTTAGCATTTACAATATAGCCAAAGCTTAAGGTATTAAAACAGACAATGCAAAAACAAACACAGTGAAATGAAAGGGAAAATAAAAGAAAAAATATACAAAACAATATAAAAAAAAAAACAAAAAAATAAACTGTAAGCATGAAATGCCTAGACCCATGGAAGCGTGTGAGTTTATACTGTATCTCGCAATTCAGACTTTTTTCCACGCAATTCCAAATTCTGAATATAAACTAAAATTGTGAGTTACACTGTAACTTGCAATTGTGAGAAACAAAGTTAAAATGTCACAATTACCTTTTTAATTTTTTATTCCATGGTGGGGAAAAAAAGGGTTGTAAACCCAGAATTGTGAGACAAAACATTTTTTTTTTAAATATATATATATATATATATATATATATATAATTGCAAGATATTAACTCAAGAATTGCAAGAACATTTTTTTTTCTTTTAATTCCATTGTGGAGACGGGCTTCCAGAAAGACCTACTACATTTGTCAAAATGCCCAGTATACAACAAAGCATACTGCATTTTTCTATTAAAAATAGTATACATACAGTATATACTCTGCAGTGTTCAGTAAGCTGTAAAGTATACCATTCAGAAGCCGAATGAAACTCATTAATAAACATTCTTCACATTAAAATTGTTTTAATTCACAGACCTGAACATTAAAGACATTAGGAGACAATATTTGTTCCAGATTTTCAGCTCCACAGAAAACAAACATTTGTAACATTCAAAGTACAGTTACTTATCATTGTGAAAAACAGCATGATGGGATGCTTGACAGTTTAAGAGCCACTTTAGTGTTGTCTCTAGTGAGCAAAGTTAAAGTGACATCATTTTTTTAAATGGTTTAAAAACTCTCCATTTGCACTGCCTAAATTATCCCTTAGGCTGCAGTAAATTGGGAACAAGCATTGAGTGTTCCGTGTTGGGACTGTTTGATGCAGAGCAGTCAAGGGTACGGCCATCACACAAACTACTCACGATGTGGACAAAGTAATAACTTCATTCAAGCCTCTTTTGCATTGTGCACTTCAGAGATTTTGCTAGAATTTCAATGCAACACATTTCGGAAGAAATAAGCCTAAATAGTTCAGTTGGGAATTATGCATAATTGGAGGAAGGATTATAGAGCTGCATGCTTCTGAATACCTAAAATGAGAATTAAACAAAAACACTGTGTGTTACAGTGGTTAATTTGTAAACATGCATATTGCATACATAAAATAATATTTTTAAAACCATTCCAAGAGTCTTCACGTTATACAAGCACACTCTTCGTTAAGCAACAGGATAGGTCAACACAAATTTTTTTTCTCCCACATCACCCAGAGGGATGCTGGTTTTTCCATGAACAGCAGATATCGACTCCTACAATGTTGGGATGAAAGAATGGAGCTAAGAAGCATGAGAACTGTACATTTGTGGGAGGTCTCAATAAGAGGTTTGTTATCACTAAGATACAGTTGCTATGGTGAGGCTAATTAGCGTGGCTACATGAGGGTGTGACTAAGCACTATCAGTGTCCAGTGGGAGCCAGGTTAATTATTAATCAATTGTTATATTTTTGACCCTATGTGCTTAACAGAAGTTTTTATTCTAAGGATCCTCAAGTTAATGGAATAATTTCTTGATTGAGAACAAACATTTGCAAAACCATGACAAGTGATATAAACTTCCATTGTGATTTGATTTGATACAGGCTGTGTTTTTCTCTTTTCACATATTTCAAATGAGTATTGTTTCTAATCAAATGTTAATGTGATTCATCTCAAATATGTTCTGCAGAAGAAAGTCAGTTATGCAGGTTTGGAATGACATGAGGGGGAGTAAATGATGACAGAATGTTGTTTTTTTTTTGGGGGTGAACTATCGCTTTAAGGAATTTTAAATGTCTATGGAGAAAAAGGACGAGAAATATATTTCCGTAACCCAAGCCACATTGCTCTCTCCATGGTTGTCTAGTGAGATTTTTGTTCTCTATTGTGAAATTTTATACAGGCCCCCCTGGCTGAAACAGATCCTAGTTTAAGAAGTGCATCTGTAGTGCAACTGGTAGAGTGTAACCTGGACTTACTGCCATTTTCCTGTCTGCACAGTACTGTCCCTATGAATAAAGGTAAATATTCAAGGTTTGGAATCAGTAAGATGTTGTAATGTTTTTGAAAGAAGTCTCTTCTGCACATCAAGGCTGCATTTATTTGATCAAAAATACAGTAAAAACAGCAATATTGTGAAATATTATTACAATTTAAAATAATGGTTTTCTATTTTAATATACATTATTATAATTTATTATATAATTTATCTAAAAACATTAACAATCTTACTGATCCAAAACTTCTGAACGGAGGGTGTATGAGTGTGTGTGTTATTAACGTAATAACAGACCCGCATATCTCTGCTCTAGCAGTTCTCAACGCCGAAAGTACACCTCGTCAATTATCGACCAATAATGTAAGTCTCACTTCACCTCAGAAAAACCCAAAATGCCCAGCACTGGATGGGCTTGAAACTACAGGGAAAATTAGCACTTCTCCAATCGGCTGACCACTCAGTATCCCACTCTTTTTAAACTTTTCAATCTCAGAGGATATTCTAATTTTTATGATTAAAGCATGACTACAATGTCTTCCAACTATGTACAATCTGTCAATATGGTACCCGTCAAATTACAACTCCTACTGTCTGTTACATCAAAATCAACAGGAAAATGAAACGGTTGCCCTCATCTTAAATGGATGTTGTTGTTACAAAGGACTGTATGTGTCCAGACACGATCGCCTGGTTGATTTGACTGTAAAGGACTTGAACACAATACATAAAGACAGTAGCCAGCATACTACTGTTGAATTGAACTGGTTTTATGACAACACATTTGACAGTGACTATTTTCAAAACATTCCAAACACTCCTGACATTGTGACTGTAAACAAGGCTTTGAACTCTGTATTTGTCATTGAGGTTTGGCTCTTGTTTTGATCTGTATTTGGATACATGATATCTTTCCAAATTACTGAAATATCAGCCATTGGTTGAAGCCATCCATCAACGTGACTATCATTGTAAGTTAATTACCCTAGTATTTGGAAGTTTAGGTCATGTGCACGAGAATGTGATTAAAGAACTGCAGTTGAGTTGATTGCAAAAAAAGAAAGCAAAAAAACTCGCAAAATTGTGTTCAGTTTCAGCCAACTATAGGGAGTATGCAAATATGGAAACAAAGATGTTTTGTCTATCCTTGAGTGTTGAATGTTATAAATATAAGGACTTGTGAATGTATGTTAGCCATGTGTACCTGTCATCTTGCAAACTGACTTCCCAAGGTATTTGGATTCCGTTTTTGTCTTGTGGATCCAAATAAAAGAATAATGTGTGTGTGTGTGTGTGTGTGTGTGTGTGTGTGTGTGTGTGTAAAGGTTTATATGGGATATGAGGACACAAATGTGTATAATTACATAGGTATTACAACATGAACATAGATTATGAGGACAATTCCAAATGGTTTTAAAATAAACATACTCAAGGTATTTTTTTTGCAGTATAAAAACCATTTCACCTAAAGTTTTTTTTTTTTTGCAGTATAAAAACCATTTCACCTATAGAGTCCCTGTAAACTGTGTGTTTGTGTGTGTGTTTAGTTAGTGCCACTTTCTTGTCTTGGTAAAGCCCTATTAATGAGGTGAAAGAAAGAAAGAAAGAAAGAAAGAAAGAAAGAAAGAAAGAAAGAAAGAAAGAAATAAAGAAAGAAAGAAAGAAAGGAAAGAAAGACTTTTTTCAGCAAGGACACATCAAATTGATCGAAAGTAACTGTTAAGACGTTTATGTTAAAAAAAGATTTCTATTTCAAATAAATGATGTTCATTGATCTATGAATCCTGAAAAAAAAAAACAATCATGGTTTCCACAAAAATAAGACTGGAGTAATAGCTACTGAAAATTCAGCTTTAATATCACAGGAATAAATTGCATTTTAAAATATGTTTAAAAAAAGAAAACATTTAAATTATAATATTTCACAATATTACTTTCTACTATATTTTAATCAAATAAATGCAGCCTTAGTATACAGTATCATACACAAGCACACACACACACACACAGGAATCAGTTTCCAAATATGGAAACATTGTTTAATTACAGTTCTTATCACTTCTATTAGAGTGATCTGATGTACATGTTTGTTTACTTAAGTGCTACACACACTAAAAGACAATTTAATGTTCGTCTGTCAACATTCACACATTCTTCCATATTTGTCTGGTGGGTTCTGCCTCTGGCAAGCACCAATGTATCAATGTCAAGTCATTACAGGGAGATGGAAAAAAAGCAAATCTCAGCAAACACTGAGCCACGTGGCTATTGCTGAACAGACAGCTATTCCATGGCATTGAGATGGAGATGAAAGCAGCTGTAAGGCAAATGTTCTTCATATTTGGAGTGAGATCAAAGAAAGAAAGAAAGAAAGAAAGAAAGACTTTTTTCAGCAAGGACACATCAAATTGATCGAAAGTAACTGTTAAGACGTTTATGTTAAAAAAAGATTTCTATTTCAAATAAATGATGTTCATTGATCTATGAATCCTGAAAAAAAAAAACAATCATGGTTTCCACAAAAATAAGACTGGAGTAATAGCTACTGAAAATTCAGCTTTAATATCACAGGAATAAATTGCATTTTAAAATATGTTTAAAAAAAGAAAACATTTAAATTATAATATTTCACAATATTACTTTCTACTATATTTTAATCAAATAAATGCAGCCTTAGTATACAGTATCATACACAAGCACACACACACACACACAGGAATCAGTTTCCAAATATGGAAACATTGTTTAATTACAGTTCTTATCACTTCTATTAGAGTGATCTGATGTACATGTACATCAGTACACACACTAAAAGACAATTTAATATTCGTCTGTCAACATTCACACATTCTTCCATATTTGTCTGGTGGGTTCTGCCTCTGGCAAGCACCAATGTATCAATGTCAAGTCATTACAGGGAGATGGAAAAAAAGCAAATCTCAGCAAACACTGAGCCACGTGGCTATTGCTGAACAGACAGCTATTCCATGGCATTGAGATGGAGATGAAAGCAGCTGTAAGGCAAATGTTCTTCATATTTGGAGTGAGATCATAAAATTGCTTTCTTCCGTCTGGATGTGAGTTTTGAAATCCCGTTTAAAAAGATATTGCAGTGTCCTCTAAACTAAATATCTGAAGGCAGTCACAAACAAGCACTAAATAAATACCCAGCAAACCTTATGTTCATCCGTCAAGGCTGGCCAAGAGTACTATAAGAGTTGACGGGGGTGAAAAATGAAAATAGGCCAAGGGTTTCTCCTGTCTGCACATATAAACGTGATGTCTGGTCCCCAAAACTTTCTGCTTTTGGAAAAACTAGAGACCAGTGGCCACAATTTTTTGCAGGTCAGTTAGTCAATTTGTTGGCCTGAGGCAAAGAGCAAAACACCAATTAAGAGCAGGGAGGGTCGAGCACTCAGTGTGTGAGGAGAGATGAAAGTGCTGGCAGAGTTTGGCCACCGGAGCTCACTGTTAAGACCCTGACCTCAGAATATATCAAACACTCTGCTCTCAGTGTCTCTTTATTCAGCTGTGGAGGGTTTTTTAAGTGACAAGAAGTGAAAATTGATCATCATTTTCATCAACAAAAATTAAGGTGCAAAGTTTTTACATCTACACTACCGTTCAAGGGTTTTTTGTTTTTTTTGTTTTTTTTTTATGAATATTTCATTCAGCAAGGAAGCATTACATTGATCAAAAAGTGACGGAAAGACATTTATGATGTTACAAAAGATTTTATATAAAAACATACAAGAATCCTGAAAAAAATAATCCTGTTTCCACAAAAATAAGCAGCACAATTGTTTTTAACATTTATAATACTAAGAAATGTTTCATGAGCACCAATCATATTGAAATGACAGCCTTCACAGATTTCTGAAGGATCATGTAACAGTGAAGCCTGCTTTGCCAAATAAATGACATTTTAAAATACATTTAAATAGAAAACCGCTATTTTAAATTGTATTCATATTTTCACAGTATAACGTATAAATGTACAGTTTTGCTGTACTATATGGGTGAGCATAAGAGACTTATTTCAAATGCATTCATTAATTTTTTTGGTAATATACATTAATGAATAGTCTATTTACAAATATGTTTAAAACAATGTTCACTCCAGGGTAGTACACCATTCAAAAGTGAATTGAGAATTTTTTTCTACATTCCTCTTAAGATTCCTTCATTTGAATTGAGGTATCAAGCAAGATGGAGAATTTCAACTGAAATTTGAATGTAACAAAGTGGAATTAAAATAAATTCAAAGAATGAAAAAAAAGCTAATTTACATCCCGTCACACTGGCCAGCAAAACGCCAATATGCAAACTTACTATAAGTGATTTAAAATTAATAAAAATAAGACAATAAGACAATATTAAATTCTCAACACAAACCTTTATTCAATATCAAATCTTCAGTATATAATTATCTAATATTACAGCAAGTGACTAGACACGTGATGTCTCACCATAAAGAGAGTCAGAGTATGTTCATGTTTCACAATATTAATTACCAAAAAGCCTAGAATGGGCCTACAGCCCTAGTCAGCTTAGTCTGTAGGGGAAAAAATTTCCAGAAAGACTGGAGGATCCCAGGGAAAATCAGTCTTCCACCATGGGAACCAATCAGTCTCAGAAAACCAATAAGTATTGTCGATATTCTTCATGTTCCCATCTATTTTGTGCCATGTGTATAATTCCATAATCCATACTGTATTAATGCATACATCTGCAAATTGAAAAACATGATGTAACACATGCAGTGCATTGTAGTATCACACAAATTCAGTCGACATATACAGTACTGCCTACTAATGGATCTTTAGTATATTGCCTGAAGATGTTAGCCTGTTGTAGAACCAGTTAACCTGTGTAATATTCAAGCAGTTCAAGAATACAAATGGAGAGGAAATCGGTATAAGGCAGCTAGCTGGTACCAACCAGTATTACATGCTGCACGGAGTTATTAATACATTTTGTTTTGATGTCTGATTTTTGCATGGCATATCTCAAACTTTGATATAATTTTCAACTACAAAAGTTGCTTTGAAATCTTCTCTCTAAAATGTATAAAGTCAAGTACAAAGAGTGCTGCCATTACCACCTCCCCAACTGTAACACTAATTGAAAACATAAACATATGTTAATCAAATTTACTGTTCAAAATAATTAAGCTTCTATTAGGAATGCACAATGTATTGATATTGGCCGATATTAGCAAACGCATTTATCTAAACTCAAATAGTGGTGCTAGCAATGCCAAGATTATGGGTTCGATTCCCAGGAAATGCATGAACTGATAAAATGTGCACACTAGAACTGCTTTGGATAAAAGTGTCTGCCAAATGCATGAAGGTAAATGTAAATGAGGAGTACTACAAAAGATTTCATTTTCAAATGTATCAATAGTATTTAATTGTTCATGCTCATATCTTTATTTTCACATTTACTGTGAAGTAACTTTGCCCTCCAGCGCTGACTTAAGGTTAACCTTAAAAAAAATGTAAACTAATAATTAAATACTGTTCAAATGTAATCTTTACAAAATTGTCATACTGTACATTATAATGTATTGATGCCTACATCCACTAATGTAAAATTACTGATTTTATTTATTATAATTTATTTAAACAAATTAGAATAGAAGGTTAATATTGGTGCATCTCTAAATTCTACATTCTGACAACAAGACTTACTACTGCTCTGTCACCTTAAAAAGGCAGTGGTCATGTATTTCACTCCATTACAACTCTGTTACACGCCCTGGCCTTTGCATACATTATGGTAAGTGACAATGTTTTATAATGATAATTGTTAACTCTGTAGGCAGCATGAGTTATTGTACACTTTCACATTAAAACACATCAAAAATGACTGAGTAATTCAGACCTCCCAGAACTGAAAAGACCGTTTTTTTTTTCCAAGAGCAGCACTGATACGGGTCGGGCACGTTCTTATCTTAAGTTATTTACTGCTGTCAGAGAGGTTGACTGGCAAAGGAATGAATGATTGCTTGAGTTTGAGTAACTACTGGCCCAGCAGTCCATTTCTGCCAATGAGAGTGGAAAGATTAAAGGAATGGGATAAAACAAAAAGCCATTTGTTCATAGATGCCCTGAAGAGAGAATTTAATTGCTTACAACTTCCTAAAGAGGTTTTCTTGACAAGAACAGTCAGCTACTATGACGTTATGAAATTGAACATTAAAAATCTCCAATAAACTTCTGAATATCACATTGTGAAAAACAAATGCCACATGAATGTAAGGGAACACAAGTTCACTAACTGATTATTAAGAGCAAAGAGAAACAAAGCTAGTGGGATATGTCGTCAAATAATTCACTTCTATTTGTCTCACTATGAGCATTAAAATTCAATCATTTGCAATTAGATTAGCAATACAATATGTGCATCAGCATTTACTCTCCCATCCACACATAAACACAGTTTAGCAACAAGAAATTCAAATAACTGTTCAGCACATTTAAAAAATTATCTTCTACTTCATTAAACTTTGCACTTTGGTATTTTCTGGACGTTGAGCACAGTGTTTACTCATCGCTTGCTTACGTACCCTCCAACTCGCATGACGCATATTAATTTTGTTTACAAATCTCGTTGGATTTATACAGTATATTAAAAACATTTGTGCTCACGAGCCTTTGAGTGTAGATAGTGCTCTGAATAATATAAGCTACTTTTTCCAACTACTTAGGTGGGCTAATCATGAAGAGATTTAACCGAAAACCACTTCAGCATTACCTCCTGAATTAGTATTTTACAGTGAAACTTCCCCTTCATATTCAAAGATCTACAACTGAAGAAATAGCGGATATCTTGAACTACTCAGATGTGCACACACTCCTTTCTATGGTCTGATGGGGCTTTGTGCCCTTCATAAAATATACAGTCTAACAATCAGAGTGATTTAATGCCCTCAGGAAAACATTATTATAGAGCAGACAAAATCAATACAATTGAAATTCCGGCAACTTTTTTTCCCCCCTTTTCCGCCGTTTCAGCCTGGTCGACTGAAAGGCTTTTCCCAGCATGCCGTTGTGCTGCCGTTCAAAGAGAGAGGTACCACAGGACAGGGGTTAGTCAGGAGGCATAATCCACCGGACTGTCATTAAACAAGAGCTAGGTTCATGGCACCCATCATGTTCCAACATTACCAAACGTCACTTTTAATTAAGTGTGGTAACAGCTCATTTTAATGAAGGCTTGATGTGCTTAGCAGATTTCAGCCCAGCACTCTTCATTCGCTTTTATGTGCCTATGCATTGATTCTGCCCAGTCAAACTTACTATGAACCCTCAATATAGATTGAACCCACATGACAGTATTAATATGCAGCAGCTACTTTGAAACTGTAGCTTCCCCAGATTCAAGCTACTTAGCAATTAAAATAGTTCGACTACAGTCAAGCTATGTATGTATGTGCTGTACATGTGGCAGAATTGACAATAAAGCAGACTTTGACTTTGACTATTCATTTAAAAAAGTAGCCACTGTAACGAAGCTATATACTAACAAGTAGATAATTAAATATATTTTTATAATTAAATATACATTTTAATGACATTGTTTTTGCAAACAGAGCAGTGTTTACAGTATCTAGTACAAAATAACATCTCAATGCAGGACTCAAATAAATAAGTGAATCTTAAAATGATGAACAAACAAACTGATTCAATCAATCCGATGCCCTAATGCTTCATTATAGAGTTAAGATTTAGGAGAAAACTGCAATTAACATAGTTGCCAGAAACACATGTCACGATTTCAAAAAGTCATACGGCATTGATTTAATATTCAAGATTTTTTTCGTCAAACACAGTAATATGTCGAATAAAACTTGCAGTGGGTTACCAGTTAGGTTAGTGATTGGGTCACTAGGTAGCTTGGTTTTTGCTTTTGTTGATTTCTTTGATTTGGATGCCTCCCGTGTCCCTTCTTCAATTCTCTCCCAGTTACTCAGCATGTGTCTTCTCATTGGTCTTTTGTATGTTGTTTTTGTGCCCATCCCTTGTATATATTTGTATATAGTTTTCAACTTTGGGGTCGTAACCAGTGTTGGGGAAAGTTACTTTTAAAAGTAATGCATTACAATATTGCGTTACTTCCTAAAAAAGTAACTAATTATGTTACTTAGTTACTTTTTATTGAAAGTAATGCGTTACGTTACTTTTGCGTTACTTTTTAAATCTGGGCTGGGCTTGCTTTTTTGTTTTTAATATAAAAAGTTCTATTTTTGGCAAATGTAAAAGCCCTTTCACACCAAAAGCCTCAGGCTGAAAGAAATGTAAATTCACGTCTGTACAGTATACACAGAAGAAGAAAGTTCAACACTCTTCAGCAATAAAAAAAGAAGAAGAAATGTTCGTTTATCTTGTGTAATTTTTGCTTATTAGTATGGTTGAATTGGATCACTGAAGGTCAGCAGCAAATTGGTTAATAAAATGGGATTAAATACATAAAGGATATTTGTATTATTTAACATATTTAATTGTTGCAGCTTTGAGTCATATTCTGAGTTGCTTTTAACTGTTTTTATTCATTTGAGGAAAACTAAATCTGTTTTTTGTTTTTTTTTGTGAGTGAGTGAGATGAATTAATGCATGTTCACATTTTTTCTAGCACTAAAGAAACATCTTACTCCCGATTTCTCTCAACAAGGGGACAGGAGAGCTTTCAATCAATAAATGGGGAAAAAAAGTAACTGGCATTACTTATTTGAAAAAGTAACTGATATTTTCTTTTAAATTAAAAAGTAATGCGTTACTTTACTAGTTACTTGAAAAAAGTAATCTGATTACGTTACTCGCATTAATGCGTTCCCCTCAACACTGGTCATAACAAATGTAAACCCTGTTATCAGCTACTTAGACTGTGCATTAAATATATAAATAGTAGATACAATGGTAAGATAAAACAAACATGAGAAATAATGGTAACACTTTACAATAAAGGTCTCATTTGTTAACATTAGTTAATGCATTAACTAACATTATCAGAGGTTAATAAATTATGTAAAATTTTTTGCTCATTGTTAGTTCATGTTAGTTAATAATGTTGATGTTCGTTAGACAGTGCATTACTGTATACCCAATGTTAAAAGATACAACTTTTGATCTTAAAATGTATTAGTAATTGAGATTAACATTAACTACGATTAATAATTGTAGAAGTAGAAGAGTGCAGAAGAACTAATGTAGTTAACTAATGTTAACAAATGAAACCTTATTGTAGTGTTACTGAAATAATAATGGAAAAAAGTATTAATAAAATTAGAAGAGTGCAGAAGAACTAATGTAGTTAACTAATGTTAACAAATTAAACCTTATTGTAGTGTTACTGAAATAATAATGGAAAAAAGTATTAATAAAATAAAATTAGGTACTAAAAATGAGAATGTAAACCTGTACAGACTGTATACAGTAGAACTGAGACAACGATTCATATTAAAGTTATTGTTGTGAGATATGAAATGATAATTGTGACAAATAAACATGTCAGATTTAAAGTCACAATTACAGGCCTCCATAGTTAAGCAAATTCATGTCTAATAAATCCATGAATCACTCATTCCTTCAGACAGCGACGACAGAATAAAACCACTAATTTTAACAGTTACATTTAGTTAGGGTAAAATAACAAGTGTGTGTGCCCTCCAAAAATCCAAATAACCCCTCACCCCTCAAGTTACACATCCCGGAGCTTGTTACTGGAAAACCTACTTCATTTTTAAAACAATTGAGCTACTTTCACGCTGCTGAAAAATGCAGCTAAGTCAGTGCCGCTGCTACTTTTAGTTTCTTACAGCTCTGATATGCAGCCTGACAAATTCATGTCTAATAAATCCATGAATCACTCATTCCTTCAGACAGCGACGACAGAATAAAACCACTAATTTTAACAGTTACATTTAGTTAGGGTAAAATAACAAGTGTGTGTGCCCTCCAAAAATCCAAATAACCCCTCACCCCTCAAGTTACACATCCCGGAGCTTGTTACTGGAAAACCTACTTCATTTTTAAAACAATTGAGCTACTGTCACGCTGCTGAAAAATGCAGCTAAGTCAGTGCCGCTGCTACTTTTAGTTTGTTACAGCTCTGATATGCAGCCTGACAAACTGATAACACTGATCCTGCACTTTCACTGCCAGGTAAAATGTGTACTGGCTACAACAGTGTGGGACGTGGGTACGTTTTCTTTTTATTTCTCTATTACACACAAACACACAGAGAGAGAGACACATATAACTCTGATGGGCACTTGCTCCTCATTGTGTTAATTCAGTGTTACCTTCCAGGCTTTCAGCTCATTATAAAATTGAAATACACACAATTTCTAAAAAAGAAAAAAAACCCTGCCTGAAAACTGAATTGGACAACTCCAGTCTTTTTAATACAAGCCCGATGAGTAACGACACAGAGGCGGTTAATTTATCAGCACAGCTAGATAGCCTTTTTTAAGAGCCTCAAAGAGAGCTCTCTTTTGTGGTTGGGATGGAAAAAATCCTGCGTAAACATTTTCTACGGTACCCACACGCGAGTGCCGCAGAACCACAGGATAGTTTCCCTGCTTGAGTGAGAATGGGAAGTTTCTGATGAATATTACTATGCTAATGCATCTAATCTTTATGGACTTTTTATTAGGCTGTAACTCTCGGGATTTGATTCATGTTTAATGCCCTCATATACAGATCACAAGAGACCGGCAGTTTACTCAGAAAAACGGCATGCTAATGAAGGATAGATTTGGAGTTCATTCCAGATACTGTAGCTACTTTCAAAAGAAGCCTTTAAAATGTGTTGATATGGATGCCTTCGGATGGACACCTCAATTAGCATGCAGGAAGGGGAAATGCAGCCTTCGATTTTGACGTTGCCATCCTCTGACCACTCCATGCTGCCATCCTTGTAGGCAATTAGTATTTTTGAGGGGGCACCAGTGGGTGGGTGGTCATGTGATACACAGCAGCCAAGATAGCACTGTATATCTGCCCTTTTTTATTATTCGAAATATTCACAAACTTAACTATATCATGAAATATCTTGTTTCTCGAATATGTGTGTTAGTAAATGCATTTTGCACTTTTATAGATTATGTTAGTTGATCCATTAAAGGGCGATGGGTGAAGTAGTCAGTGTAAGCTATTAGGCTAACTATGCATAAAACCTGTCTTTTTACTTATGTATATGGGTGTCATGTCATAAAATATTTTTAATATGACTGACTTTGTATTTAACGTCGATTTAAGAAAAACATTGAAAGCGTTATAATTAGAAACTTACATATACAGAAAGCGAGCAAAGAACATAATCACTGACTTCAGTCTAGCGCAGTGGTTCTCAAAACTGTCCTGGAGTAGCCTACCCCCAGCCCTGCACATTTTGTATGTCTCACTCATCTATCACACCTGATTCAACTCATCAGCTCAGTGGAGACTGCAAGACCTGAAGTGGGTGTGTCAGATATAGGGAGACATACAAAATGTGCAGTGCTACTGGGGGTACTTCATGGAGAGGTTTGAGAACCACTGGTAGTGCGAGTTTAAAGGGGTCATATGATGTTGCTAAAAAGAACATTATTTTGTGTATTTGGTGTAATGAAATGTGTTTATGCGGTTTAAGTTTCAAAAACATATTATTTTCCACATACTGTACATAGTCTTTGCAACTTTACAGATCTTCTTTATACACCAAGAGCTTGTAACACTCCAAAGAGAAAGGAAATATTGAAATTCGCATCATATGACCCCTTTAAGCATTCTCTAAAAACCTCCCGTTGTAATCATTGAAGATGTTTACGCTGTGAAATTGATCTATTACTAACATCGTACGCACATCCGTACGCCACACTGTTGTTTATGATGAGAGAATTCGCGATGAGCAGAATTCAGTCAGGGAGCACGAAAAAAAACTCCCGCGTTTCAGCGATGATTTATCTGAACGCTTCTGATTGGCCATTGCATTCATAAACGCAACAGAATCGTGTGTGATTGGTTATAATGCGCAGTGCTGTAAAAATGCCTAAAAAGAGATATTATGATTTTTGCTACTACTATATGAATTTAACCCATTTAATCCAAAAAAATTTTCCCAGACATGAAAATATCTGAATGATGTGTCATTAGTAACCCTTTGATTATCTGAACGCTTCTGATTGGCCATTGCATTCATAAACGCAACAGAATCGTGTGTGATTGGTTATAATGCGCAGTGCTGTAAAAATGCCTAAAAAGAGATATTATGATTTTTGCTATACTATATGAATTTAACCCATTTAATCCAAAAAAAATTTCCCAGACATGAAGATATCTGAATGATGTGTCATTAGTAACCCTTTGAAATAATCAATAATAATTTTTTGCATTTTTTTGGGAAAAGTGTGTGGAAACATTGTTTTATGGTCGGTCACACTTGTGACTGGTGGGATAATGTGTATGCTGAATTAACATATTCCTGCACTCATAAAAAAGTTTTATACATCTCAGCCCAGCTATTTTAAACTCTGTTTCATCACATTCTAGGGTTATACTATTATGCATAAAACCCCTTATACAACAATGATAGGAATACAACCATCAACGTATTTTAAAATTGTTACTTTATTGTAACATATATCACAAAATTATTATATTAGTGCTACCAGTATTGCAACATCAATATTGTAACTTATTTGTAACATTTTAACTTTTAATTTAGTCCAATATTCACTTTAGCTTTGCCACTGCAACATTTTAGTGCAACCTTCACTAACTACTGCAATTGGATGTGTATATCTAAATACGCTGTATTATCCCATCGGTCACTATTGTTGCCATCAACATGTTTATGACAACACTCAACAAAACTGAATAATTGTGAATTCATATATTGATGCTAGACACCTTAAAGATTACATGTACCAAAAATCTTTGTCATATATAGGGTTGGGTATCGTTTGAATTTTATCAATTCCGATTCCGATTCTGCTTATGGATTCCGATTATTTTCGATTCCCAGTTTCGATTCCAGTGGGATTAAATAACGATATCAAACATTTATCCTGTGTCTCTTTTTTGCAAACCATTTATTGGAGCTGAATACCATGAACAAAAATCAACAGGCTACATAAAAACTGGACTCTTTAAGAGCTGTTTGTGTGCAAAATAGAACTGCATGATTCTGGATAAATGTAGTTTTTTTTTTTTCTTCTTTTTTTTCCCCCAATGGAAGTTGTGGTTCTCTCGTGATTCTGAAGAAAAAACATTAGACAACTAAACAAAATCACATGTCATTTATGAATTAATGATTAAATGACTCACTCAAGATGTACTTGTTTCATTACTGGATGAATCCGCGTTCTAGAACGAATCTCTTGTGATTCAAATACAAACACATTTTAACAGCCCCTTTTCGCCACCTACTGGTGTAACAATGTAATGGATAATCTTCATTTGAAGCATCAAATTATTTTCAAAAGATGATTTATTCTATTTTAATCGCTACCATACACATCGTACACACAGTTTATATCTGAACTATACACTTTTATCCCAGTACTTCTGTGATTTGAATGTTTGTAACACAGAAATAATGATACTGTGTGGCTGAAAAGACTGTGAGGCTGAACCAAGTGATTACTTTCAAAAGGTGATTTACTCTATTTTAATCGCTACCATACACATCGTACACACAGTTTATATCTGAACTATAAACTTTTATCCCATTACTTCTGTGATTTGAATGTTTGTAACACAGAAATAATGATACTGTGTGGCTGAAAAGACTGTGAAGCTGTTTCATTCATAACAGATGACAGCTGCTCTCTTTAGGTCAATAGCGAACGCAAATGTAAATGTTCAAATCACACTGACGTGATCATATGCTGCAAGGACGAACCAAGTGATCACAACATTGATCGCACACGTCAAAGGATTAGGAATGAAACAGATGAATCATTGTAATTTAGGAATAGAATCACGTTGGTGTTTCAATCGTGTTCGCGATCTTAAACGATGTATTAAATTAAAGTGCTTTGTCATGTTGGTGGTGACACCTCTCTTGCAACATGTTTAGCTATCACAGATATTATACGTAGTTTTTTTGGCTTCTGATCGCAAATGTAGCCACACTTTGGAGCGCTTAGATTAGCGAGCAAGGTCCTGGCAGATCGCTAGATCCGGTCCTCACAGAAGAAGAAAAAAAAAAGTCAAATTTTAATTTGACAAGTATCCGATTCCTGACCTTAAGTATTCGATTCTGGAATCCCAACCCAATCCCCAACCCTAGCAAATACACACAACGTAACCAAATACAGAATCACGCTGCAAATACTCGCAACACAACCAAATACAGAAATGCGCTGCAAACATTCAGTGGATACTCTCCAAAATGGCGCTAGGGTGATGCGGAGGAGACGAATTGTTGAATAAATTCGTTATTATTTTTTCCCTTTAACAGCCCCTTTTTGCCACCTACTGGCGTAACAATGTAATCGATAAATCTTCATTTGAAGTGTCGAATTACTTTCAAAAGGTGATTTACTCTATTTTAATCACTACCATACACATCGTACACACAGTTTATATCTAAACTATAAACTTTTATGCCAGTACTTCTGTGACTTGAATGTTTGTAACACAGAAATGATGATACTGTGTGGCTGAAAAGACTGTGAAGCTGTTTCATTCATAACAGATGACAGCTGCTCTCTTTAGGTCAATGGCGAACGCAAATTTAAATGTTCAAATCACACTGATGTGATCATATGCTGCAAGGACGAACCAAGTGATCACAACATTGATCGCACACGTCAAAGGTTGAGGAATGAAACAGACGAATCATTGTTATTCGCGATCATTACCAATCCATTAAATTAAAGTGCTTTGTCATGTTGGTGGTGACACCTCTCTTGCAACATGTTTAGCTATCACAGATATTATACTTAGCTTTTTTGGCTTCTGATCGCAAATGTAGCCAAACTTTGGAGCGCTTAGATTAGCGAGCAAGGTCCTGGCAGATCGCTAGGCCCGGTCCTCACAAATGAAGGAAAAAAAAGCGCATAGGAATCGATAGGCGGAATCAAAATTTTAATTTGACAACAAGTATCCGATTCCCAACCTTAAGTATCCGATTCTGGAATCGGAATCGATTTTCGATTCCCAACCCTAGTCATATCTTTATGTTAACATACTTTACTAGCCTTTTGTTTTGGAGCTTTGAAGCAGCCATCATCTTTTCATGGTGCAGACAGGAAGTAAACTGCTCTGGTCATGTGACAGTTTGCACTAATTATGTGACACTGCACATAGAAAACAAAAAGGTTCTATCTAGAAAGTTGAACTCTAACTTGGTTCAATCTGTGAGCCAATCAGCAATGCAAATGCACACAAGAGGACCAATCAGGATCAACTTTCTTTGTCATGTCACTGGACTGCTCCGTGACAGCAGGAAAGATTACATATGAAATATTTTAATTGTAAAATATTCTTTTAAATTATATATAGTCAATGAAACATTTTTTCAATGTTTATAATCCGTTAAACGTCTTTAGCGACCCGGGACTTAATTGAATACCCTCCCGCTGATTCATTTCATTAAAGTCAGACATCAACCTTCTTAATATTCCTCAGTGTATTCATTATAAACAATATAACAACAAAACTTATAAAAGAATGTCTGTTGAGATCATGAATGGGCATGACGCCTCTGCCCTTACCTACAGTCCAGGGCAAGAGGTGCTCACCGAAAGCTGCTCTCCATCACTAAATCTCTCTATACACACACAGACACACACATGCCCAGTGGCACATGCTCTAATCTAAACCTCTGGCAACAAATCACATGAGTGCATTTGAAAATCATCACCGGCCTTTCCCATAAAGAACACCAATAAAAATAAACGTTCCCTCAATGGAAACATTTCAAGCTCATATGTAAAGTGCTGGCAGGCGAGTACATTACGTGATTGTAGCGTATTTGCCATTGATGTTGCTGTGGGAAAGGGAGAAATGAAGATGGAGAGAGATGGAGGTCTGAAAATGTGCATAAACCTTCGACAAACACACTTCAGTATGGAGTGTTATGGAGCATTCGTGGCATAATGTTGTTTCCTTTAAGAATATGCTCATTTCAATGCTTCCTTTGGGTTTAAAAATAAATAAATAATTTAAAATGTTGGTTATAGTAAAGCACTGATTATAGAAGTAAATGGTCCTGAAGGATTAAAGCCAAAAATGTGCATCTTAAATATTTCTAAAGCACCTAAATTCTTTTTTCCGTACAAAATGATGTTGCAATGCCTGATCAAACAAAAATGTATAGGCTAATATGAATAAAATATAGACATATTAAACAGGCTAATTGGCTAGCAGCATGCTAAGCTAGCATTCTGAGTGGTTAGCTTGCAAAGTGCAAAAAGAAGAATGAGGTCAACGCCGATGGCCTCGTGGGCAGCGCGCCGACATACAGCAACATTGCACTTCGGGTGTCACGAGTTCGAGTCCCGGGCTCCCGGGCTCCCGGCTCGCAGACCTTTCCCGATCCCATCCCCCTCTCTTTCACCCACTTCACTTCCTGTCGACATATACTGTCCTATCTAAATAAAGGCATAAAACACCATAAATAAACCTTTAAAAAATATTTTTTTTAAAAAGAATGAGAAATGTTTCTTTTCCCAATGTATAGGTTTGGTTATATACTATTATGTAACATATCATTTAAAATGCATTAATAGTCATAATAGCATAGTTCAGACGACATACACAGAATTGTTCTTCACACTGGGTTTCTAGGGTTACCACATTCCGTTGTCATGCCGACAAAAAAAGTTGCATATATATATATAAGCTACCATACAAAAGTAGGCATCAGTTAGAGTTTTGGGTATTTTTTTGTTGTTACAAAAGATTTCTGTTTCAAAGAAATGCTATTTTTTTTTGTTTTATAATTTTCTATTCATCAAAGAATCCTGGGTTCTCACTTTTAAAAGCCTATTTATTTTGCTGTGCAGGGTTATATGGATAGTTAATTTTATCATTACTTTTAGCATAGTTTTTTCCCCTATCAGAACAGACCTGTGAAGCATTTTTGGGTCATGACCCACCGGTTGAGAACCACTGCATTCAATTCGAGCCCTGATTAAAGAACAGCGAGATTATTCAATGCTCCTCTTATGCTTCAGAGTGAACAGCAGGGTGTAATGATTTGCTCATATTTCAGCTTCTTGAAGGAATGCTAATAAACTTGAACGTTTTGAATCCTAATATTGCTCTGTATATATTAACGCTAATATATTCTGAGAGCTGAGCAAGGAACATGAAAATCATGATATCCGGCCTTCGTAGGGAATGTGAGTTATCCAAGCATAAGAGTAAAATAATATGTTTTACTTTGATTTTGTCTTTGCGTACAATTACAGTGAATCTACTTTTAAGTTCTTTCCACTGACAGGCGGCCAAATGATCAATCACAAACACGCTGACTGTAGATCTCCCCTGATTCAATTCGGCTGGAAATTAAAGGCGGGTGAGGAAGCAGGTCACATGGTCTTTACAGATAGCTAATACAGACAGACACATGCAGCGCACTTTCCGTGAGTGTCACGTCCACAGAAACGTCGTCTGGGTGTTCGATTAATCTCCCGGCTGCCAGAATGATCTAATTGTAAAGCCAGGAAAACATGGAGTAATTTAGCACTAGAAATGTGGGAAAGAAACAATTCAAGGAAATGGATACAAATTAGACCCGTCTCGGGTCTTTGGCCAGGAAATTCACTGGTAGCCATTAGTGTTAACCAGTGGTGTACCAGTGTCACAGGAGAATCACAGCACCAAAGCCTCAAAATACTTGCAGTGGTACTGTACTACAGTAAATATCATTGATACTGTATATTCATATATAGCTAACGCAACACCACAGAGAAGTAAATGACTTTTCTAAACCTTATATAAAAAGCAGCATGTATAAAAAAAAACATGAAAGTGAATAAATTCTAATCAGATATATTTAAGCAATATCACTGGAGCAAGAAAAAAAGTGGATAACGACTTTTAAAATTGGATTTGTGATGTGTAAATTCACAATTAATTATATTGTATAATAATTTTTGCATTATATATATATATATATATATATACACACACACACACTGCCGCTCAAAAGCTTGGGATCAGTAAGATTTTGAAAAGAAAAGTTAAAAAGAACAGCATTTATTTAAAATAGAAATCTTTTGTAACAATAGAAGTCTTTACTATCACTTTGTATCAATTTAGCACATCCTTGCTGAATAAAAGTATTAATTTCTTTTTCAAAAAGAAAGAAAAAAATTTACTGACCCCAAACTTTTGAACAGTAGTG
The DNA here is from genome assembly GCF_001515605.1 of Sinocyclocheilus anshuiensis. Classification (NCBI taxonomy): domain Eukaryota; kingdom Metazoa; phylum Chordata; class Actinopteri; order Cypriniformes; family Cyprinidae; genus Sinocyclocheilus; species Sinocyclocheilus anshuiensis. The sequence continues at coordinate 398,869 of NW_015548201.1, read as the reverse complement.
TATATGGTTACAAAAGATTTATATTTTAAATAAATGCTGTTCTTTTAAACTTTTTATTTGTCAAAAAATCCTGACAAAAGTGTCACAGGTTCCAAAAAAATATTAAGCAGCACAACTGTTTCCATCTTTGATTATGAATTAGCATGTTAGAATGATTTCTGAAGGATCATGTGTGACACTGAAGACTGGAGTAATGATACTGAAAATTCAGCTTTACATCACATGAATAAATTATGTTTTAAAGTATATTAAGATAGAAAACCATTATTTTAAATTGCAATAATATTTCACAATATTACTGTTTTTTTCTGTATTTTTGATCAAATAAATGCAGCCTTGATGAGCAGAAGAATCTTCTTTAAAAAACAATAAAATTCCTACTGATCCCAAACTTTTGAGCGGCAGTGTATATATATATATATGTGCACAATTATTATTTATTACCGGTGAATAGTTTGCAGGCTGCATTTACTGAATCAAAAATACAGTAAAAAATCTTTTTTTTTAAATGTAACTTCTCCTTTAATGGCAAAGCTGATCTAAAGCTCAGTTATAAACAATTAGCCGCTAATTAGTTCTCAATTATTAATAATGGTTCTTATTATTATCATCAATGTTGAAAACAGCTTTTGCTGCTTAATGTTTTAACAGTTTTTTCCCCAGATTCTTTGATGAATATAAAATTCAAAAGAACAGTGTTTATCTGGAATATAAATCTTTTGTAACCTTTTGAATATCTTTAGTTACTTTTGAGCAATTTAATGCATCCTTGTCAAACAAAATAACTTTTTTAAAGAGAAAAAAGAAACATACTTAAATTGCTTAATTTTGTGGAAACCGTAATGTACTACCATTTAGTGAATCACCATTTAGCAGTACATTTTCAGTCAGACCACATCAACCTCTTTCAAGAACATAATTTAATGGAAAGCGATTAAAAGAACCCAGTGGGTGATCTAGATCTGTAAATATGATGGCGACTAATGCCTTGGAAAAAAATATTAATTACACTTGATCCCATCTAGCTATGACAGCCATTTAAAAAGAGAGCAAGTTAACCTACAGTATGCGTGAGGTCGTCTGACAGGCAGCATGACATACACAGTATTTCACAACAGTGTATGGAGCAGACGCACATGTTTATTTTCAGTCGTTCAAATGGCATTGGAGGTCTATATTCACCTTTAAGTGCACTGGAACAATGACAGAATGATAAATATGTATACTGTGCGACTGGAATCAAGCATTTCTGATGGCCCTATATATAGCTTATTAAACACGTCTTCTTTTTTTGCCGCAATAATCACAAAGCATTGAATGAAGACACCAGCATGCCATGATGAAGAGCTTGATCAACACCAATCACTCCAGCAAAGCAATTAAAGAGTCAGCACAAAGCATTTTACTGTAATTACATCACACAAATCGACTCGGACAAGAGAGCACATACAGGGCCACATGCAAAATCAAATGCATTGGCAGCAGCTTTACAGTGACAGCTAGAGAGGCATCTGATCTCTGGCAAATAATAATCATAAATGTCTAAGCCTCACTCATGATTCCATTATGATTTAGGCTTTTATGGGCTTTTTCCCCATAAGAGCTTAAAAACAAATTCATCCCTTTAGGCTTCAGCATCAATTCACCACTAATTCAATTTAGAATCATCTTAGCACGACCTTCGATGAGATTATTTCAGAGAAAATAAACAAAAAGTATATATCTTGTTCCGAGCTCACATATATGTACATACAAGTTGTGTGATAAATAACTCTCAAAAACCTTCAGCCAGTGGGGGTTTTTAAAGTCAGTGTAAAGGCAGTTCAGAGAATTCTTTCTAAACACATTATAAATGTTAGAAATGTATTACTGAAAACACGTTACAAAGACTTTGAACTATTTAGTACTGAATTGTGGAGTTAGACTGTTAAACAAATTTTCACAATTTTTGTGTTCAGATTTTTTTTGAAAAGTTATTTTATTTACTTGCCTTTTTTTTTTATCATTCAAATTTGGCTGGGTGGTTAATAACATTTTTTCTGTGGTGTGACCAACTCCGAAGACATTTAATATTGTGTTACACTGACTTTAAAAACATTTTTGTTAGGCAGTCAGGATGTGTGTGCGTGTTAGAGAGACATTCATAAAACAAGCATGAAAAATATTGTTCGCTGGAGTGTTAGAACAGCTTCACTGTTCATAAAGATAGCGTGCATGAGTCAGATGTGGGCTGCTTTCAAAATGTCCTCTTATGTCCACAAAGAATAACATGAGAGACTTCGCAAACGTTCGTATTTACCTTTTCATAAAATAACCCACAAAATCCATATTTCTGCAGTAATAGGAAATTCATATCAAGCAAACTCATAGTCCACTAGCTGTGACTATACACACATTTTACACAAACACTGAAAGATGTTTGTAGACAGATCACTTGAATCAGTATGAGCATCACGACTCGGTGTCAGACTGTGCTAAACGCTAGGCCCCGGCTCCACCAGCATGTGTAGTCAGAATTTTGAAGTTCTAAACATACTTTTTATATAGTTTAGGTATTCTAAACGCATGTTATGTTTACAAATGCATTTTGCCAGTCAGCTTAAAGAGCTGTTGTTTTTAAACAACCTTTATTTCTAAACACATCCACCATATTTAATCTAAACCAGTGGTTCTCAATTCCAGTCCTGAGGTCCCACTGCTCAGCACTTTTCTATGTCTATCATATCTGATGCCCTTGATTCAGTTCATGGATCCCCCTCCTATAATGAGCTGATGATCTGAATCAAGTGCGTTAAATAAGGAAGACATACCAAATATGCAGAGCAGTGGTACCCCAGGACTGAAATTGAGAACCACTGATCTAAACGAATTAAGTGATAAGCACTTGTACTGTGAAAGTTAATTTTTCATTAAAAGCATGTAGTTGGTGGCCTAAAGTAGTGGTTAACACTTTAACATGTTTATGCGCACGCAAAACGAGATTGAATCTGCATTTCATCTTGTCCCAGCCCTGATTTTGTGACACAACACAACAATTTTTCGAACCAAAATGGCTGCCGCTTTTCCTGTCATCAAAATCATGGCCTCCTACCATTAGCATGAAATCATTAGCAGTCCAAAAAGTGTTGAAAACAGCACTGTTTTCAGTGATGACAGTAAACATGCTATGCTCTGCAAATCGTATCAAGCACGGTAAACAACAGCTTATGAATGTTAAAGTAGGACTTACCAGCTTTTAAACATGGCTCCACTAAAGACTAACATGATGTCACTTCCTCCTGATCATGTAATTTAAAGTGACAGTTCGCTATTATTTTGAAGTGAATAAACCCTAATATACTGTACACACACACACATCATATATATATAATATTCATAAATATCTGTAAATATCCATCTATATTGCAAATGACCATCAGTCTCTCTCTTCTATCTCTTTTTTCACAAGTTCACAATTTTTATCTTTAAAGGGGTCATATGATGCGATTTCAATTTTTCCTCTCTCTTTGGAGTGTTACAAGCTCTTGGTGCATAAAGAAGATCTGTAAAGTTGCAAAGACTAAAGTCTCAAATCCAAAGAGATATTCTTTATAAAAGTTAAGAGTCAGCCACACCTACCTAAAACGGCTCGTTCTAACACGCCCCCACATACCTACGTCACTATGTGGGAAGATTTGCATAACACCGCCCAAATGTTCACACAAAGAAAGAAGGCGGAACTTTTATTCTCACTGTAGTATTGTTGTTGCCGCCGCCGCCATGTCGTGAAGGTGCTGTGTGCTTCATTGTGAAAGTGAAACTACTTTGTTTGGTCTTCCAAAAGAGGACGATATTGCTTCGTCATGCCTGGAGCTGATCCGTGCTGGTCGCTGAGGAAATACTTCAACTTCACGCTGTGGATCGCCGGATCGGCTTTCACCGTGGACTAAGCGGAGTCCAGCCCGGGGTCGTCACATGTGGTTGCCTCGGGCATCACGATATGGTAAGGGACGTAACATTTCCGTCACACGCTTGAGGAATTCGACCAATCACAATGCACTGGATAGCTGGCCAATCAGAGCACACCTCGCTTTTCAGACCGATGAGCTTTGTAAAAATCAACGCGTTTCAGAAAGGCGGGGCATAGAGGAGAAACAATAATGTACAGTATGCGGAAAATAATGTTTTTTTAACCTTAAACCGCATAAACATTTCATTACACCAAATACACAAAATAATGTTCTTTTTAGCAACATCATATGACCCCTTTAACAACTCTATCAGTATTCTTTTGCTGCCTTGCACCATTTATATTTCCTTTAGAAGCTGCTAATCTGTTATGCACATGCATAATGAAATCTTTTCCCAAAAGTGTCATCTCACACAATTGATTTCAAAACCTCCCTTAATTCTAAATGACAAACACATTATAAAATCTAAGACAAAAGGAACAAATTTATTAAAATTATGCTGATTGCCATGCCACTATAAACCTGATGTGGGAAGCACAATTCACAGGTAGGCCTAAATAACGACCCTTCTTCAGGGCTTCACATAAATTAACATGATCTCCCAAAGATGCAGGTCTCTCCTCCCAGCTGCTAAAACATCAGCGAGCAGTCAGACAGTGTAGAGATATCTGTTTTGACTGGTTTTCAGGAAACACCTCTCCATGCCCCCCATTACCCCACAGACATTGAAATCACCTAGCATGTGGCAATCTGAACACAGCAAGCAACAGATGTTTGTTTGTTTTTTTCCTCTTAAAAATACAGAAGGGATAAAATGTGATTGTGTTAGCAATAAGTGCTCAGCTCTCCACACAACACACAGGTGGTGAGAGTTAACATGTGGAAGTCAGTCAAGATCAGTGATCTCTTAGAAACCTTTCTATTTTGTATTAGTTTTTCATTGCGAAGAAATTGTGTACAAATGAAAAATCATCATATGCAGGACAGTTCATTTGTTTATTAGGCTACTGTATACATTATTGTCATCCATGTTGATAACAAAACAACAGTACAGTATATACTGTATAAACATAGTCAACACATTAGCATGGTTGTATTGAAAAGCAAGACAGAGAATACTTTTTTTTTTTGTTTCTGTTTGGTGCCTCTATGAACTCTGTTCTGTTCTAGGATGTTGTCTTCGTCTTGTGAATTAATCTGCACTGTGTATTTCCACACAAGATTGCTCACAGCTTCCGTTCCGTACTGAAAATCAATGGACATGCAGATGGACTCCAGTTGAAATGCTGCCCATTCCTGTAACGCTGATTGAAGAAATCTCGAACACATTTTCTGAGTCTGACTTCTGCCTGGAATATTTTTTGGTCTGTGTAGCTGAAAGGGTTGAGACATTAGATTGCAGCACAGGTTCTCACATGGAAATGTGAGTGGTGCCTGCCTGTGCAAAACTTACTGCCAACATGCTAAGGTGTTCTGGGTGGTTGCCATGGCATTGCTATGTGGTTGCTAAGGTGTTCAGAGTGGCTTTTTGCTGCTCCAAATCTAAAAACCTGCCCCTAAATATATAATATTCTGGTCTCTTGACAAGACTCTTTAAATGCAAGTTTAAGAGATTTCATTTCTCTTTCTCTAAGAACCCATTTTATCATCCTCCATGTGAAATTACTAAGTCTGATCACAAAGAAACATATTAGCTCCCCTCTCCTCAACACAATTGAAAACGTTTTTAAAACCTACCATTTCAAATCCTAGCAAAGCACTGAGAGACCGTTTCTCATGTGTCGCTCTAGCAGGAAAGAGCTAGGCTGTTAGTTTAAGGTACATCTGATACAGTATAGATTACATAGTGTTTTTCAGCAAAATCTATATTAGGGAAAGAGATTGGATATAAAAAAACAACACAAGCTCAGCTTGCTTAGACACAGCAAAATGTTTGTTTTTCCCTTAAGTATATCAGTAAGAACATTTTGATTGCCAATGCTATGGATGCTGACTCCCTTAATTTAATGCCACACTGCTCCCAGCGTTCGTATTACAGGAATATGAGCACGAACAGGAAGAGAAGATCTTCACAAAAAGAAATGTGTTGATGTTTAAGTAAATGGGTCTGGCTCAGCACAACCTTTGGCAGAACTCCAGTTAAACCTTACGTTTCAGAAATGGGAATTTACAAGTCATTTGATTTGGAAGTTAAATGACACAAAAATGAAAATTCTGTCATTATGTACCCTTATGTCATTCCAAATCTGTACAACTTTATTTTGTGGAACAAAAGTGTGAATCTTAATGTATATTCTGGTCACTATTTTCAGTGTAATGAAAGTGAATGAGGACTTGGTCTGTTAAAGGAACACTTCACTATTTTTGAAAATAGGCTCATTTTCCAACTCCCCTAGAGTTAAACAGTTTTCGGATCCATTCAGCCGATCTCCGGGTCTGGCGGTAGCACTTTTAGGTTAGCTTAGCATAGATCATTGAATCTGATTAGACCGTTAGCATCTCGCTCAAAAATGACCAAAGAGTTTCTATATTTTTCCTATTTAAAACTTGACTATTCTGTAGTTACATCGTGTACTAAGACCGACGGAAAATGAAAAGTTGCGATTTTCTAGGCTGATATGGCTAGGAACTATACTCTCATTCCGGCGTAATAATCAAGGAACTTTGCTGCCATACCATGGGTGCAGCGGGTGCAATCATATTACGCAGCGCCTGAAAATAGGCTTATTGGAAGTTACCTAGCTGGGACTATTTTCAGGCGCTGCGTAATATCATTGAGAAACTCTTTGGTCATTTTTGAGCGAGATGCTAACGGTCTAATCAGATTCAATGATCTATGCTAAGCTAAGCTAAAAGTGCTACCGCCAGACCCAGAGATCGGCTGAATGGATTTGAAAACGGTAAAACTCAACTGTTTAACTCTAGGGGAGTTGGAAAATGAGCCTATTTTCAAAAATAGTAGAGTGTTCCTTTAAGCTTCAAAACAACAAAAAATATATAAATAGTCCAAATGATCTGTGTTCTATGTTCTACAATCCAAATACATACTAAAGCTCTGTGTAAGGAATAGACAATACTTTAAATGATTGTTCACTGAAAATCTTGACAACCCAAGTTCATGTGACAAGTGACAACATCTAATTTGAGAACAAATCATTATTTGCATCTAAACTTTTTAATGAATCATTTGATGAATCATTTCACAAAACTGATTTTAGTGATTAATTCATGAATTGGTCTCCAATTCTTATTTAACTCAGACAGAGTCGGTCATTTAATCACCGTGGTTAACAATTCTCAAGTCCCACAAGTCCTCACCCAAAGTAATCCTTTGACTTGAGAAATGCACAAGTCATACAGTATGGACCACTTGTATGGGTGCTTTTGAAACTTGAAAATTCATTGTTAGTGCATTAAAAAGAGGGACCTATACATTTCTTTAGTATTTTTCCATTTGAGAATGAGGACTGGGCCTGTTAAGTATGTTTTTTAAAAAAAGCGGCTAAACAGAGAAGTAGCAACATCCAATTTGTGAATGCAATGTTAAAGTCTGATATTTTCAATGAATTAGTTGATTCAGTTCACAAGACTGGTCTGAATGATTTGTATATGAATTGGTCTCATCCACTTAAAGTTCAACTCACAACATCATTCAATCACTGTGGTTAACAACTCTGGAGGAGTCTCACAAGTCTTTGCACAAAGTTATCGTTTGACTTCAGACATGCAATGGACCACTTTGTATGGTACTTTTTGAAGCTTGAACGTTCATTGTAATTGCATTAAAAGGAATGTTTCTCTTTTGTGCTCTTGGGCTAAATGGTGCCAACTAAAGTCGCCTTGCCCTCTTAGCAATGTCTAATGTTCAAGAGTGGAGCCTTTCCGTGTTTCCGCACACATGCTTGTGTGCAACAGTGAAAGACAGTATTGTTGTTTAAGAGATAGATGTTACCAAGCACAACTATCTAACGAAATCTCTCAGCCATTCAAGTCAATTTAATGCCTGGAGATTCAGGTGTGAGCGACTGGTTTTAAATTTGCTGCCTGTCTTCTCACGGCCAGCTGAAGGGTAATACCTCGAAGACATTTCTTTTCATACACGTCAAGCCTCAGAATCATTTGTTGTAGCATAACAGGAAGCCGTGAGAATACTTTCGCAATTGATTGAACCTGTCTTCTCACGACCAGCTGAAGGGTAATACCTCTTAAGACATTTCTTTTCATACGCGTCAAGCCTCGGAATCATTTGTTGTAGCATAACAGGAAGCTGTGAGAATACTTTTGCAATTGATTGAACTGTCAAAAAACACGTTGTTTGATTGATCACATTTCAACCAATCACGTCATGCCAATTTCAGATGCGATCGGGTTGGCTGATGGATCCTGGGAGAGAAAATAAGAATTCGAGGTCAGGTGATACTGTTGCACATCAAGTTTAAACCTGAATTTTTTATTAATTTTTTCCTAAGCAGTCTGACTGTTTGGCATTGTCCGTCGTCTGGTGGAGAAAGGTAGTCCAAAGAGAGTTAAAAATAAGCTCTCATGCCAAAAAAACTCACCTGTCGAAAAAACCTTCCACCGCACAGCAGCAGGTAAAGTTGACCTTAGCTAGATTTCCAAATGATGCACTCCTGTTAAAACTGGAGAGGTTTTTCAGCATCAAACAGCGTGCATGAAACATCCAGATGACCTTCCAACAAAAGGAGGAGACTTTTGATTGTTTGAAGGACTGGAGGGAAATTAGGAGGTCAGGTCAAACGCACTGCACATCCTTGACAGATGCAGCAATTATAATGCATCTCGAATCAAATACTCCAAATAAAAGCTGACGGCGTCGGCTGAAGCCTGACAGAATGCAAGCATGTGGGCTGCTAAAATGTGGAGAAAGAAAAGGAATGTGTTAAGAACCCGTGAGAAAACTGAACAATGGAACATCGGAAATCAGCTTCCTTAAGTTTATTTTGTGCTTCTCGAGCAATTAGCAGATCCATCTTGCAACAAACGACAAATTATACAATCCTACTTGTAATCAACTCACACAGTTGAGCTTCCCCAAACAGACGTCTTCAACGCAAGGTGTCGTGCTCTGCTTTAGCAGTGAGACCCTGTGTAAATGCACTTTGTCTCAGCGGTGAACTTGTACAGAGCTCGTCCACTCTGCCTCCCTCACTGTAGTACATTTCCTATTTGGAGAACTGTAATGTCTAGAGGGAAAGGTCAACCACAGACAGTATGAGTAATGTGAGAGAGAAACGGGGGGCGAGAGGACATCACTCCGTATCTGAAAATCTCTGTGTTGAGGAAAAGGTGCATTACGTGGCTGAGAAGAGCTTTGACACTCAATACTTTTCCTCACTATAATGAAATATCAGAAACATGTTATTATAGATGAGCTGTGTGTGTAAAGTGGATTTGTTGGCTAAAAACAAAACAAGATCATTTTGAACATGTATGTGGCATGACAGAAGATATTCCATGTAAAATATGATGCATAGCAACGCTTGATGGCCATTGACAACAGGGAGCAAATAAGTATTTTTTTCACTTGCGGGTCTCAGAGTCATGTCATATTCTTCAGACGTTTATTCGGGAAGTGTTTGATAACCTGTGACTAGCTGGATGTCTGACAGCATATTTTAAACAATGGCAAGAGAATGCAAATGGGCGTACTTAAAGTCATGGAGGTTTTTGATATAGACCACCTTCAGGTGTGATAACAGATGTCATTAATCAAAGATTTAACATACTGTAAAAGTGTAAGCTCCAGTTATATTAGAAATATGAAGCCCTTTCACCACATTATAGAAGCAAGCTCATTTAAGTATTTCACAGAGGGGAATCAGTTTGCCTAAAGACACATACACACTAGATCTGCTCCATGTCAATGCTGCAAATCCACTGATGGTGTCGTTTATATTTATAGTTTTAATAAATGCTTATCTAAACATTTATATATGGAATCGATTGATTTAATTTGCAAATAATTTCAAAGCAGCTTTATAGAAAGTGTTCCAGCAACACTTTATAATAAGGTTAAATTCATCACATTAATGAATGCATTAGGCATCACTAACAAGAAACGATTTTTTCAGCATTAATCTAGGTAACAAAAATTATAAATGCTATTGCTCACCATTAATTCACGTTCCATGCGTAAACATTTAATTAACTTGCAATAATACAGTATATTAGCCTAGATTAATAAATGCTGCAAGTATTGTTTTTGTTAGTTCATGATTGCTAATGCTTTTAACAACCTGAACCTTGCTGTAAAGTTTAACTGTTGTGCCTTAACCCCAATATAGCCTGTATCATATTTGATGGGCTACTTTCTGAGGCCTCTAAATTATCAACATAAAAACTACTACATGCTTTCTTTCATCTGATTTATTTATTTTTTTTTACTTTTTCAGCAAGCAAAATACCTTTTCTTGTAATTTGAAAAACGTCCATCTTTAGGTCATAGACCTGAAATGAATACATTTTCTTTAGCTAGTAATATTTCAAAATATACACTTACTGAAACTGCACTAAATTACATATTTTTACTCCGTTTTGGACCTCTAAATAACTTTTTTTCTAGGAGTATGAGCCCCATATTCTCCTTATATCACACTACATGAGTCATAAAAGCATGATACTCAACAAAAAAAAACAATAAACGGTTTCAAATCAATAAATTCAATTTCTCTGACTATTTCATGACAGGCTTTTAAGCTCTTAAAACATTGTCTGTTGCAAATTAAAAAAGTTGCTTGTAACCAAAAGTTGTATATTTTTATGTGTGCCGTCATGCATTTTGGTATTGAGCAAACGTGACTCTGTGGAGGGTTCTTTTGTGCTTTTGGAAATCCAATTTCCCTCTTGATGTCAAACTGACCTCGCATTTTCTCACACCTCTACAACAAACACCTATTCGGTTACAAATGACAATGAGTGTAGGTGTTTTCATTTTTTTTTTTTATGGTCCCACTTTATATTAAGTGGCCCTAATACCTGTGTACTTACATAGTAACTAGATGTGTACATAGTATGTACCCACAGTGTAAGTACACATTGGTACATAGTATCTACAGCTGTAATCTTTATGTAACTACACATATGTAACAACCGACTGTATGGTATGTGTAAATACAAATGTGTAACAGGACATTGGTAACAACACTTTTTAGTAATGAAAGTACAAATGTGTAACAGGAATAACAACACTTTTTTGTGAAGAAAGTGTTCCACTTTCCATGTAATTACTCGGATGTTACACAGAAGCGGCCAGTTAGGCTTTACATATAAATTGTGGTTGGTGTCCAGAATGTTACACTTTATATTAAGTGGACAGTTCCTGAGGAGTTACCATGTAAGTACACTGGTATTACAGTGGTGCACCAACTAAACCAACTTGAGATCCAACTCCTCCCACCTTATATATCCCTAAACATACCCATTTCCACCCCCTGGATCCCATTTCCACCCCTAGACCTACCTATATCCACCGCCTGGATCAAATTGTTCCAATTACTCTTATACATACGGGACAGGAGGCAGACACACTCTGTCAGTTTAAATCTAGATTAAAGACCCATCTCTTTAACCTGGCTTACACATAACACACTAACACATTTCTAATATTCAAATCCGTTAAAGGATTTTTAGGCTGCATTAATTAGTTCAACCGGAACTGAGAACACTTCCCATAACACCCGATGTACTTGCTACATCGTTAGAAGAATGGCATCTACACTAATATTAGTCTGTTTCTTTCTTATTCCGAGGTCACCGTAGCCACCAGATCCAGTCTGTATCCAGATCAGATGGTCACTGCAGTCACCCGGATCCAGTACGTATC
>NW_015548201.1:380720-387066 GCF_001515605.1 Sinocyclocheilus anshuiensis | reverse complement strand
CAGGAACCAGTTGAATCCTCTGCACAATGTGACATTGCTGCAGCCTGGAATTGAACTGCTGGTTTCGTTTGGTCAGAGGAGAACTGGCCCCCTGACCGAGCCTGGTTTCTCCCAAGGTTTTTTTCTCCATTCTGTCACCGATGGCGTTTTGGTTCCTTGCCGCTGTTGCCTCGCCTCTGGCTTGCTTAGTTGGGGACAATTAACTTCCAGCGATATCGTCGACTTGATTGCACAGACACTATTTAAACTGAACTGAGCTGGATGATGACATCACTGAATTCAATTATGAACTGCCTTTAACTGAAAATTGAGTGTTTACTATAACATTTTGCGTTATTGACACAATATTTTCCTAATTAATGCTGTACAGTTGCTTTGACACAATCTGTATTGTTAAAAGTGCTATATAAATAAAGGTGACTTGACTTGATAGATATTGTTACAAAATGTAGTTATATATGTCCTGTTACACATTTGTACTTACACAAACCATTCGGAGGGTTGTTACATGTGTGTAGTTACAGAAATATTAACGCTCTAGATACTATGTACTGTGTACTTACACTGTGGTTACATACTACGTACACATCTAGTTACTATGCAAGTACACAGGTATTAGGGCCACTTAATATAAAGTGGGGCCAAAAAATTAAAACAAATCCCAAACCAATACTAAATCCACAGGAACCCCTAACATGCAATTAAGTTGCAATAAACAAATCGAATCAAAAATATCTCTCAAGCCATCTGTCACGTAACCTCCGGTGACCCAACACACCGTTTATAAATGCAGAAACAGGTAAAAGCGCTTCCGCCAGGATCAGGTTGGAAGTGCTGAACGGCTACCTCAGAGAAGTCATCACACATGCATGCATAATAGAAACGTGTATGCATGGCTAGAACGCAGCTGAAGAAGCAACACTTTACCACCCACTGCTCTGACTAATGTGAAAAGCTTTTTCCCGTTGACCAGTCAAATCTTTGAGCAACTCCATTTGAGGTCATACGCTTCTCGCAATGAATCAAGCATTGCAAGAGAAACCTAATTAACATGAACACAGCAGCACTGAGAGATGTTTTCCTACCCAAAGATATATACAAAAGATGAGCCAATAATGATGAACTCGTTAACTAATGCTGCCTTATGAGGAATATCGATCGCTGTGATTTGGAAGCTCCTTCGGGGCGTTTGGGGAGATTGTGCTCAGTGGCTCACATACTTCTGGCCCAGTCCGTCCACACCCATTTAGCCCAAGAGTTCTCCAATTTTAGTGAGCGCTCCTCCAAATAAGAGGTGTGTTGATTCATTTAATCAGTGTCTGAGTCATGGAGGGGTGGGAGGATGGGAAGGAGGAGGAGAAGAGAGGCCTAAGGCCAGTCTTTTGAATTTAAATACAGGGCTGAAGATTGAACTAGCTCGCTCTCACACTCTCATTCGCATTTAGCTTTGCCCTGCTGCTCCTTGAGATTACTGAGGGCATTATTGAGATTCTCTCTTTAGGCAACTCTAGTGACTGCGACAAGCAACTAGTTTGACTTTGTTTCTCGAGTTTCACATCAATTCACTGTTTTCCATGCAGGATCATTTATTTTAAAGATATAAAGCATCAATATTCACCAAACTTAGTCTATTTTCCAGTTAATCAAAGGATAAAACAAGAGTTATCAAAAAGTTTATTAGGCACAGCAAAATACAAAGACTTTGGTCTTGAGACTGACACTAAATCAAAGCCTATTTTTCTTTTATAGTTTCATACCAAAACAAGTATTGCAAGTGTTACAGTGAGTTTGCATAGGCATGAAGAATGGAAGGAAAACCAAAAATCACATGGTAATGGGCAATATCAAAGCCCTTAGTGTGAAATATATAAAAGTCTTCTTGTAAAATACACTTAAATGTTTTAAAAAATATACAATAGTCATCTAGAAAAGGGGGAAAAGTACATATAAACTGAGGCAACGCCTGAAATTTAACGTATGCCCCTACCTGTCCTCAGGAAGAAATCTTGTGTAAAGATTGAGCAGATTAATGCATTCAAGTGTAAAAATATAACATTTGCTTTATAGACCTTAGTGCACTCATCATAGCCACTGCTTATGAAAAAAAAAAAAAAGCAGATTGTGGACTAAGGTACAGGAATGCGTTTAAATGTGTACTCGCTAAATCTGACTGATTTCAAGGCTCAATCTACTTCTGAAGCTTAATCTACTGAAATGCGGTAAAGGCTGCTTAAATACTATCCATTGCTTTGAACTCGCTCAGGGCCTGCACAGGGTTGATGTGCTTCTTTTGAGAGGACCGCTTCACTTTGTTGGTCTGACCGTCATCTTGCTTCTCGCGTTTGACAAGCGGCTTTTTCTCGGGAGCTTTCATCTTCCAGGAGATGGCAGGCATGTTGAGGTTTTGCATTCCTTGAGACTTCTGGTACTTGGTGGAGGCCACGTAGGAGGCCTTCACAGTGGACACCACAGAATTCATCAGATTCTTGGCTGCCTGAATCAGAGACATAGCGCTGTCCACCTGCAAATTGAGAGGAAATTGAAAAGACCTTTAGAGGAGTTCCCACACTTTCTGACCAATGGATCAGCATTCCCATGACACTTTCAGTCGTTCATTATTATTGGATATGGAATTGTGTTTTCTAGAATTTGACAGACTACTGGGACAGATTTCAGCTTTCAGTATGTCAGGCACTAATCTTTTGAATAAATACATTTAAATGATCATAATTAATACCATACAAATGTCTTCAATTTTCTAGTTGCAGGTTTGTTTTACTCTACACAAGCATTTAAAGCACAATATCTAGTGGAAATATTTTATATTTAAAATTTATATTCATTATAGAATTTTGAAAGACTTTATTCATTTCAACAACGTTACATTTTTTTCAGGTTTAATTTACAACCAGCTATTCTAATTAATTTACCAACATTTATCAAAATAGCTGGTTGTAAATTAAAGGACATAAATCTTTGCAGGTAAAACTCTTCAAAAACTACATTTGCTTTTACAGGGCTAAGATTTTGACAATACAAATAAAATCAAAGACCGTCTACATACAATCCTTATATATAAAGTAATTTAGGATAACAAATTAAAATGAACCAAATAGTAAGTTTAAAAAGATTTTAAAATAAGGGCTGTAAATAGGCAAGCTGAAAGTACTATTAAGCTGTAAAACAAAAAAAAGGAAAACATATTAGCTTAGCAGCACGATTTGTTCTTGTCGTGGAGGTACAGATGGTTGAAAATAACAGCAATTTTATTTTGTTTCACATAATTAGTTTTTCTTTTGCCACATAGGCACAAGTCTGCCTTTCTGTCCTTTTCTCCCTCTCAGTAAACGAGGACTTACCCCAGACACCACAAGCTCTCCACCCAGATTCTGCACCTCTGCTTTGACTTTACTGCAGATATTGAGCTGGTGACAGTACAGGGCGATACGCTGCAGATAGGCCAACAGATCCTGCTTGCAAGCTGAATCTGGACACTACAGGGAGAGAGAAAACAGCAGTTACTTTCTGTAAAACACAATTTTTCCACATTGATTATGGGGGAAAATCTGAGTAACATTTAAACATGTTAAAATGTGTTAAATGGAGCTGAGAGTGCTACTATAAAAGTTATTGGTAGTTGAAAACAAAATTAGCCAGAATATTAAAAAAACGGACATGCGAGGGGCAGGGACATGTAGAAGCGTGTGAAAGATGGGCGTTTAGATTTATTCGCTGTGGAAATTCGTGGCGCTTTGAGGTGTAGACTCTGTGTGGGCCTAATGACACAGATGCACCATTTAGTAAGCCTGACATGAAAACACGTCGAGACGGATGGTGAGTCAGACAAGCATCTGTACAGAAATACTTCGACCGATATCTAAAGTGAAAAGTATGTTCAACATGCTGGTTGTTTTGAGGATCTTTGACTGTTGCCTGCAGATACCCAAACGCTCCACAGTCACCTGTCCAGCTGCATGTGCTAGTCAAATTCACTTGATTCCCCATCGTGGCAGATGATCAGGCCCACCGAGGGCTCACAGCCAAACCGTCCTTTTCATTTTACAATAAAGAAACACAAATCCTTGTGCATCAATCAGAAGAAAACCATCCTATATGTACTTGCTCTTAAAGGGACAGTTCACCCAAAAATGAAAATTTGATGTTTATCTGCTTACCCCCAGGGCATCCAAGATGTAGGTGACTTTGTTTCTTCAGTAGAACACAAATGAAGATTTTTAACTCAAACCGTTGCAGTCTGTCAGTCATATAATTGAGGTGAATGGGAATCACGGCTTTGAGAGTAAAAAAAAAACATACACAAACAACAGCCGTTCTCAACAGCAGGCGCGTGACGCGTCATCAGAAGAAACCAAGTCGCCTACATCTTGGATGCCCTGGGGGTAAGCAGATAAACATCAAATTTTTGGGTGAACTATCCCTTTAAGGAATATTTTTGAAGTATAAACCCAACCACAGTTCAAGAGCCACAATTTGCAAATTTCTCACCCAACAGTTCATCTTGCATTAACAGCTAGCTTATTACTAATTTTCAACTGCAACATTTACCGATTTTGCTATTTATGCAGATATGTATCAGGGTGGTAAAGTGCTAAGTGGTAAAGAGCCTGAACATCAAAAGAAAGAGTTAAGGGCACCCTATATAATTAAGGGGCCAAAAGAGATGGTAATACAACTCTGTGGTTCAAAGATAATAAAGTATGCATACGTACATAAACCCTTATTTAATAAAACTCACATATTCTAATAAATAAAGTTTAAAACTTTTTTTTAATCGCACAAGAAATAGCAATTTTCTTGAAATTTAGTAATGTGACTTGTTACTAAAGTGCTCACTTGATGGATGCAGTCGCAGTGGGTAAATCTGAAGACAACTTCTTGGGTTTTAGCGTGTTGACAGTTACCGAAAAACTTTTTAGCATGCAAAAGCACACAGCACACTGTCAGCATGCTGAAGATGTTGAATTTGCATCTTTCATTCCTTTAAAGCACCTCGGCTCCAACACAGAATAAAAAAATAAATTAGTCATGCTCACTAATCAATTAGTTGACTAGTCAATGGTCCTGCACATTCCTATGTCTGAATACATCACTAGCTCCATTTGCCAGTTGTTGGTGTAGTAAAAAGCACAGTACTTATTTTTCCCCATAGTTTGGCCATCCATTATCAATCAATACATCACAATGTTTCACCAGTCTCCAAGGTTACAATAGTTTATTCACAGTGATAATGTTCAAAGAGTCTGGCCCCACATCTTTGCATTGAAATGCTCTAAAAAAGCAGGACTTGAGGGTCCCTACACATAATTACACCAAGCCAGCTTCCCAACAGTACCTTTATCTCAATAACTCTCCTCCAAAATGCCATAAAGCCATTAAAATGTCAAATTTCCATTATTTTAAACAACAGCTAGACTGTAGATGCACACTTAAGTTGCTTAGGGCTGGAAAGACACTCACAGATGTCATATGCATAATTCTGCGACACAAAATGCACCAATTACGATTTTATGTAAAATTCTGGTGCACGCAATTTAAGACCTCAGTTATTCAGCCAAGTTAAAATAGTGCTTAGTTAGCCATAATGTATTAAAAATGGGGCACGAAAACCTAGAAAATGTGAAGTACTCATGACAAAATGATGCCTGTAGGAAATAGAAATTAGGCCTAAATCAAGATGGTCATTTAATGAGTCTTCAGATTACAATACCTACTAACAACTCTTCAAAATACCTCAATTAAAATAACTGAGGAAGATTAAACAAGAATGACAGTGCTGATTTACTGAACGATGAACAGGCAACTATATTCAAGCAAGTATAATTCAAAAAGCTCTGAGAGCATTTTGCTAAATGAGCTCTCGGTATCCATCCATTTCAATGTTTGAGGCCAGTAACTCAAAATGTAAGAGTGGAATATAAAGCCAAACTTGCAGAGATGTGCCTGTGGGAGATTCAAATGAAGATACAGCCGAACACAGTATCTGAGTCAGGCCATCTTCACCATACTTTAATAATCATCAGTCTGTCTATACACCCCACTGAGAGAGAAGGGCAGATAGACAGGCACAGACTGTTAGAAACGAGAGAGCGACAGGGAGACAAAGGGAGATGGGAGACAAGTGGGCGAAAAGAGAGTGGGATACCAAGAAAAAACTGGTGAGAAACAGGAAGAGAGTGATGGAGTGATGAAGAGGCCAACAGGCTGCTCATCTTTCAAGACATTGTGAGAATTAGCTGCCATTTGAAGTTTGCTTGTTAAAGGTAAAGTGAGATTTATGTGCTACTACAGGCACAACATGGAATGTAAAAATAATTGGTTCCAAATT
>NW_015548201.1:378095-380603 GCF_001515605.1 Sinocyclocheilus anshuiensis | reverse complement strand
TATATATGTACAAAAAGAAGGGGGGAAAAAATACATATTTATATACACTAACAATTAAAAAACAAAAAAAAATAGTAAATGACAGGAATTTTCATTTTTAGGTGCACGATTCCTGCTATAATATGTTATAAAAAGGCACTTTCTTGGCCTAGGGAAAAGGTCTGCCCTGCATCTTTTACAGGATACTGTAAAAACATTTGTGCCAAGGGTTGAAGGAGAGGATTACATTCACAACAATACAAAGCAAGAATTTTCTTGCCTTTGAGGGCTTCTCACCCCTACATCTGGCATGTTGATCAGCAACAAATCTGGCTATGCTTTGAGCCCCTGCAGCGCTGCTAGAATATTCAGCTGTGTAGCTCTGACTGCTTTGGCGTTCACCGTTTCCACTCCAGCTGGCTCAAAGCATTCTGGGATTTGTAGTAAAGATTACCCAGCTGGGCACATCATCACTCCCCAGTGGGAAGTCAGGATGTCTGGGCAGAACTATTCCCTCTCTCTCTCTCTAGCTCATCATAAAGAAGCGGCAGGGGCACAGGAGTGTCCTTATTCGAGCACAGAAAGCCAGAGTGCCGCCTCTCGTCTAACTTTACTATTCCACCCATTACTCCAGCAGTCATTAATAAAGCTCCAAATTTTTATCAATCACCAAGCTGCTTTTCTTCCCTAGAGCTAGAGAGCTTACTGCAGAGGAAGTGAGACAAACAGCAGAATGAGGCGGAGAAAGGGAGAGGGTGAGAGAGAGAGAGAGAGAGAGAGAGAGAGAGAGAGAGATAGAGGACAGCGGTGGTGAATCAGAACAGAAAATGAAACCTGCCAAGCATACCAATTAGAGGCTTGACTCCTGTTTGAGACAGCTCGAATTGGCCCTTTGAAAGCATCACTTGTGCAGGCTCAGCTGCAGAATTCATCCAAGTTGAACAGGAAATGCAGCCTGCCTTGACCTAGACGCATGTGAATACATGATGCACATCAAATAAAAGTCCTCCCTGCCTTCTTGAAACATTTTCTTCCTCCACCTGCAAGGGATACATGCAGATCACATGCAGTTCTGCCGATATAGTTGATTTGTAGGGTTGGGTATTGTTTGGGTTTTTTACGATACCGGTGCCAAATCGATACTTTTAAAAGGGTACCGGTGCCTAAACGGTGCCTGAACCGATACTTTAAAAAAAATAAATAAATATAGGATATATAGGATGGATTGGCCATTATTGTGCACTATAAACACATTTAATGTCTGTTTCATGCATACTGGATGCCAGAGGGCGCCCACGCGCAGAAACTCCACATGTGCATTACAGAAGGAATAGGACTCAGGAAATCCCTATACTAGGGGTGTTCCATTCCAGGTTTTTCGGAGTCGACTCTGACTCCAACTATTGGAGTCGATGGAATCGACTCCTCGACTCCATTTAGCGTGAATGTCCAAATTAGTCCAATTTATTGGTGGTGACATTACCTTTAAATGAGCTATCAATGATCAACGTTGTTATAGCTGTTGCTGACACCTAATTTTACAGAGGGGAAAATTATTTTTTTTTTTTTAAAGGGCCGTGGTGGATTATTAGGCTATGTCAGAATTAATTAAGGTATTCTTTGATGAATTTGTCACATTATAATGGTCAGGGGATGGTGATATATTGGCTTAAACATCATTGATATTAAAAATAAATACAATACATGTAAAAATACATACGAATGTAAACGTATTACTTTTTTATTCTTGTTTTGTCTATTTTTGCTGTGCTGCACACGCTGAAGTGACAGCGCATTGCTCACGGTAAAAATGAACATGGATTGTAAAATGAGCACGGAAATGTATTAATTACACCATAAATGCAAATAAGCAGGCCTAAAGACCACATTTTTATTTATTTATTTTTTTTTGCAGTTAACACAGCTTTTTAGCAATGGGGTAACGCAGGGAAAAAAATACCCTTTTAAATAAATAGCTACGCTACGGCAACATGGATGGCACTCGTGGAGTTAGAAAAACGTATTTATGACCAGCAGGATTGTAATAAGGATGTAATGCAAAAGAAAAGGCACGAGACTGCTGTTTCTGTCAATGGTAAGTTTTATTTTAAAATGTTTGTGATAGCCTACTACTAAGTGTTGTCACGGTACCAAAATTTCAGTATTCGGTACCAATACCAGTGAAAATCCACGGTTCTCGGTACCAATTTCGGTACCAAAGCAAAACTTTTGACTACTTTCATTTAATCCAAAATGTGTACATATTTAATTTTAAAGGGCTTTTGAAAACCTAGAGCTATTCAGCCAAGTATAACAACTAAGTTAGCTAAAAAAAAAAAAAGCCCAGAACCTCTGACTGATATGACACAATGTTAACCATTTGTACATTCTCTAACACACACATTTTAGATTCACAATTCATTTAAAAGCCTCTGGTGTGTAAAAATAGTAAATATCATCATGTCCTCCTGTTTTTTACCCTAATAAAAGTTATAGGAGCACTAAATAGTTAATAAAGAAACTTCATTC
>NW_015548201.1:361809-377091 GCF_001515605.1 Sinocyclocheilus anshuiensis | reverse complement strand
ACACAGACAGGCCCCTCCCACGATAGTTTGATTGACAGTAGTGTTTCAGCACAGACTGGACTGGCATCCAATGTTAACAATGTTAACCATTTGTACATTCTCTAACACACACATTTTAGATTCACAATTCATTTAAAAGTGTAAAAATGACTGATATGACACAAACAATGTTAACCGTTTGTACATTCTCTAACATGCATATTTTAGAATAGATAGTGTAAAAATAGTAAATATCATGTCCTTCTGTTTTTTTTTACCCTAAAAGTTATAGGAGCATTACATAGTTAATAAAGAAACCTCATTCTAATGCTCATTATATTAGCGTTAGCCGCGCTTATGCTAACGATTAACTACTCTAATAACAGCGATGTTCATTTCAATCTGACATTCAATATTGAATAATGAATAACATGCAGTGTTTCCCCCAGAACGTGCACTCTATTTGTGGCGGCATATATATGCTTTTCTGCCATCTGCCAGCAGGAGGCGCTTGTAGAGCGCGAGAGATCAGGTTTCCCTTTCGACTTTGACACGTGCAGTGCTCATGTTTATTCAACGAAGTCAAAGCCTTTTGGAAAATCTATTTGTGGTTGTGAGTTTTGATATTGTGGCGGGCCACCTCAAATAAATCAATGTATGGGAAACACAAATATTAAAAATTAAAATTAAACTTACCTGCTTGAACTCTTTAATTTGATCTGGGTGTCTTTAAAGTGTTTTGTTAGTTTGGTGTTTCTCCTCGTTTTGATGTCGCCACGTCTCAGTGCTTTTATGAAGAGCGCATCTGCGCACCTTTCGGATAGCGCATGAAGAACCGAGTTGACCGGGTACTCGGTACCACCGGTACTTACAAAAACCTGGTACCGTAACATTTAAATTTTTTTAGTACCGACTTGGTACCGAAGTACCGGGTCTTTTGACAACACTACCTACTACCTTTTAACGTAAGAAATGTAGACTGCGGGCTGTGTTTACGTTTTGCCACTTGCTTGAGTATCTTAATAATATATAATGTTAAGTAGCCTATATACAGAAGCAGGATGACCATATTTTAGTTTTAAACCGCGGACTTGGCAACACTGGAAGAGGATAGTTTTCTGATGGCGCATCAAGAACCGGTACTTAAGAAAACCTGGTACCGTAACATTTAAATTTTTTTAGTACCGACTTGGTACCGAAGTACCGGGTCTTTTGACAACACTACCTACTACCTTTTAACGTAAGAAATGTAGACTGCGGGCTGTGTTTACGTTTTGCCACTTGCTTGAGTATCTTAATATATATATACAGAAGTCATTTTAATAGGCTATATTGCGCTTATGTCTATGAAAGTTTGTATGAGCTACTGTGTAAAAACAAACTGCTTTAAAAAAAAATTTTTTAGTAACGTTCGGATTTCAAATCAAAATAATGGTGGTAAATAGCCACGCTGCTATCGCTGTAACGGAGTAAACCAAATATAAAAACGTTTTGAATGATAAAACAAAGACAATAAACACTCGACTGCGACAATGTATAGTTTATCTGTGTTATTCAAGCCATCTTTGGTATTTTCATCATAATTAAGTACATTTATAATCCATTGCTAATCGACAGTCTTTTTACCATATGCTTTTTACAGTATAGAACATGTTTTCTGCCTCATTCTGTGACAAGAAGCCACATCAGATCACAAAAGGAAGCAGTTGTGGAGTAAAAACGTAGTGTTCTCTTTTGCTGGACAACAGGTTTAGAAACACTTCTCATTGCAAGCCATTAGAAGGGAAGTTTAGCTTTAGGCATTTTAATTTAAGAATGTTTAGCTTAGCTAGCTAACGGTATCTACCTGCTGCCATCAGAGCAAGTGTAATTGCTGCATTCACGCACTCCTTGGATGCTCTCATTTCCCGAGTTGTGCTTTAAAGTCGGAATGTAAAAACAACATGGACACTCGCGTTACTACAAATATGTGTTGGATTTCTATTATTAGAGCTTTCTGACTTGCGTTCGTGAATTTTCTCAGTCGAGAAATTATTTTTCACGTGCGGTGCCGGTGATCCTTACGTCCGTTTCGGAGAACAAATATTTAAATCGATCGCTCAAGCATTTAAATGGCACCGAAACGAGGCACCGAAATCTGCGTTCTGATTCGGTTCTAGTACATACCGGTTACATAGGTACCGGTTTCGGTACCCAACCCTATTGATTTGGGGGGTACTTTGCGGTGAAGGGATACGCTAAAACAGCATTTTATTTAATTTTTTTTGGAGAAGTGGAGTGTCCAGTAAGTCCCTTATCAGGCAGGACCAAGAGCTTATTCTGCATTCACCCATCATGCAATTTAAAATAAGCAACTTCTGAGAAGAGTGTTCTCCTTAGGAAACTCATATAACTCTAGAGTACATAGTGTAACCTTACGTTCAACTTCAGCCCCACTTCAACCTTTTAAGTAATGTACATGCACGCACTTAAAGGATATTACCTTGCCTGGTCGTGGACTTTGGATTCTGTGCAGCAGGCGTTTCTTGGCAATTATTTGTAAAAAAATAAAAACGTACTTTAAAGAGACCGAAGAACAATTAAAATACACTAAGAAATACACGTTTTACAAGTTCTTAGAGGACTTTTGGTTTTCCTTTTTACAGGAATCAGTGAAAAACATCTTTTGCTCGTAAATGCCAGCTAATAATGCATGTGGTTTTCAAAAGTAATGGGCTGTCCTGAAAGTGCGCTGCTTTTCTAAGATGACAATGAGTCTTTAATTAAGTGTTAAAACGAGGCACTTTTAGCACCTCAGTTACACAAGGTGATAGAAAAGTTGTCACCATTATGTTTCTATCACGTGCATCATGAAAAGAGGTGAACTAAAGCTAATGAACTAACTCAAATGCATGCTACAGAATTTATGAAGCTATACAAAAAAAGGTGAGTATGAGTAAATGATGGTTTTCATTTTTGGGTGAACTATGCCTTTTAGTAAAATCTGTACTGCCATAGTGAGCAATCTACTCTGCATATTCATGAAAATTGCAATGCTGAAAAATACAGAAAACTCTGTTTCCTCTCTCTCTCTGCAAATGTGACCTGTGCTGGCAAAATGAGTCAAAATGAGAAATTTTTCAAAAATTAAATATTTTTATTTTCACATTTTCCTGTAAATGGCCTTCAGAATGATGTATGATTTGTTGGAATCGGACGAAAAATGACTGAGCTACACCCGTTTATCTATCCAAGTCAATAGAGTCAGCAAAGTCAATTTTGAGAAAAATCGAGTTAAAGTTTTCTGAAGGTTCCAAAGCACAGAGCAACGTTGCATCTTTTCCTCCAGTTCTTTATTAAAAATAATTACTATATTAATAAATCACAATATAGCTATTTATTCTTTTATCTTTGTTATTATAAATAAGAACATATGCAAAAAAACTAAAAAAACAGTAGAACAAATATGAAAAAAACAAACAAATAACGCATTACTTTTTTCATTTTACATCTAAACAAAAGCATTCAAAGAAAGAAATAATCAAATGTAAAACTCCCTTTAGTGTTCATTACAAATAAACTGATTATTAAAACTACAAAAGCAGTTCAATCAAGAGCAGCATTCCCCCTTTTCTTTTATTGTTAGATTAACATTAATGAGACAGACGGCCTATATATTAAAGGGGTGGTTGATCAGCTTTTTTCAAAAGTTTGATTGTGTTTATGGGGTGCAGTGTAACGTGTTCATGCTTCGTTTTTAAAAAAACACATTATTTTCACATATTTTTCCTTTATTCTACACCGCTGTTTCCATTCTCGTCAAAGCGGTCTTTGAGTTCTTGGTTCTATGAAGCCCCTCCCTCAGAAATATGCAATGGGCTCTGATTGGTCAGCGGGCTCAGTGTGTTTGTGATTCGCTAACCGCCTAGTGCGCGTTGTCCAGAAACATCACGCCCTCTTACCATGACGGGTAGTTGCAAGTTCCCGGGGGCAGGGTATATGTAAACATTGGGGTTAGTGATGTCACAAACCCAGGAAGAAGCTTGTTGTAGTCCCTACCAGACGTTTTTTTGTAGTCCTTAAACAGCGATTTCTTTGAAAGAAAATATCTCCCTTTGCATACTATATTAATAAATCACAATATAGCTATTTATTCTTTTATCTTTGTTATTATAAATAAGAACATATGCAAAAAAACTAAAAAAACAGTAGAACAAATATGAAAAAAACAAACAAATAACGCATTACTTTTTTCATTTTACATCTAAACAAAAGCATTCAAAGAAAGAAATAATCAAATGTAAAACTCCCTTTAGTGTTCATTACAAATAAACTGATTATTAAAACTACAAAAGCAGTTCAATCAAGAGCAGCATTCCCCCTTTTCTTTTATTGTTAGATTAACATTAATGAGACAGACGGCCTATATATTAAAGGGGTGGTTGATCAGCTTTTTTCAAAAGTTTGATTGTGTTTATGGGGTGCAGTGTAACGTGTTCATGCTTCGTTTTTAAAAAAACACATTATTTTCACATATTTTTCCTTTATTCTACACCGCTGTTTCCATTCTCGTCAAAGCGGTCTTTGAGTTCTTGGTTCTATGAAGCCCCTCCCTCAGAAATATGCAATGGGCTCTGATTGGTCAGCGGGCTCAGTGTGTTTGTGATTCGCTAACCGCCTAGTGCGCGTTGTCCAGAAACATCACGCCCTCTTACCATGACGGGTAGTTGCAAGTTCCCGGGGGCAGGGTATATGTAAACATTGGGGTTAGTGATGTCACAAACCCAGGAAGAAGCTTGTTGTAGTCCCTACCAGACGTTTTTTTGTAGTCCTTAAACAGCGATTTCTTTGAAAGAAAATATCTCCCTTTGCATTGAACTCTGAGCGTCGTAACTTTGCAGATGTTGTTTATGCTCTAACAGCTACATTACACACTAACTAAAGTTCAAAAAGTGAAATCATAATCAACCACCCCTTTAAGACCTACTGTAATGCACGGATCTAATATGTTACACATCAGATGTCTGAGAGGTACTTCTCTCAAAAAATGTACAAATAACGATAATTTTAGCTGTTTAATTGCTATTTAGAGCATTGGGATCGCTAGATGAATGTTTAATTAACTCATTTTTGTGAAAATCTCAAATTTTTCACTTTTTTGCGTGTATCTCAAAATTACCACGTGCGCATTCCGACTCATTTTGCCAGCATGGGTCACAAATGTGTACATTATTGTGTAAATACAGTATTATCTGCCATGGAGGCTGTAGTGGAGTGCGAAACCATGAGCGAATAAAAAAAAAAACACTGAACTACACCCTGAGAAAATCGTTCAAAAGAATGAAAACAAGGGGGCAGCCACTATCTGGACTGATGAGCGGATGAGAATGCAGGTGTTGGAAAATATAACGGATTTCACACCTAGACGATAAAAATATCCTGCTATAAAAGTGAGTAGGAAAGTCAGGCCGCATCACAGAAAATGTCATCCGGCCCGCTGAATTCCATTCTAAACGGGCAGTGGTAGTAGAACAGCACGAGAAGGGTTCTGACCTTTCTCAACACAACAGTGAGGAGAAATGCCAGTTTCCTGTATTCACTGACATAGTAGCATTTTAATATAGAGCAGCCCTAATTATAAATGGAGCTTCTTGGGTAATGCATTCTTTTGTGGGTTATGCCCACTAAAGTCCGAAGAGATATTGATACGCTTGCTCGCTGCACTCCTCTCAAGAGGGGATAGAATGAGGTGTGTTTTCTCTCTACTAAACAGAGCAGATGACATATGGAGGTGATTAGAGCAGTGATGAAATCGTTCTGCCCACCCATAGGTCTTCTACAAGAGAATTTCCATAGATATGATTACTTGGTGTTTATATGTGGTGTCCCAAACCACAGAAAGAGTTACCGATTGTTTTGCGTACTGACAGACATTAAGCCAGCATCTGAAATTTAAAGATCATCTACTTGACTCTTAGCTAGGGGAGAGGGACACGCTAATCACATTTAATACAAGCACTCCTAAATGGCTTAATTTTGCACTTCCAAAAGTAATACCTACCATAAAAATAAGTCGTCAGATTGAAGACCGCTACCTTGACTGTAAACTAAACCTTAAAAATTTATCAATAAATCAATATCTGGAGGTTTTAAAAGAAAAAATTCAAATAGGAAAAAAGGGGAAAAGAAAAATGTTCCAAGTGGGCTGCAAGAAATCTAACTAAATCTCCAGAGGTTAAAAAACATCTCAAAAGGAAAAAAGGTGCCAAGTGAAAGCAAAAAAAAAGAAGAAGAAATAAGTAAATCTCCAGAAGCGTAAAAACAGGCACAGAAAAACACATCTGCCACAAAACTGCTTTAGTCCATCTGAAGGAAGACCTGAATCTTCATAAAAAAGAAAACTGTCTGCAGTAAGCAAACTTCATCTTCTATAAACATCTGCTAGAGAGAGTTTGAGCTTTCGAAGAAAAGTTTCTGGACTGCAAACCTGATCTCCCAGCATCTCTCAGGTGTTAACTCATTCTAGATTGTTTTTACTAGCTGTGCAAGCTCCATGCTGAAATACAGATCTGGGGGAAACGGTGGATACAACAGCAATAAAACTGATATTCTGCTCAGATTCAAAAATACAAACATTTACGTTATTCATCTCTCTACAGAGGTGAGAGTAGAAGGCCAGGGAATTCAGCCCACTCAGTCATCAGTATTCAGCATACAAACTGGAAACGGCAAAGCACCCAAGCCAATCGAAGGTTCATTTTAAAAGCAACTGTTAATATCAGTCATTTTTTTACCAAGATAAAAGATTCATCTGTAGTTTCTTTAATAGAGAGAACTAATGCACTTGGAGAGAAGAACGTTCCTTCATGTGGTTAATGTGTTTTATATTGCGTTTAAATGGTCTGGCGGTGCACTTGTTTTTTAAAACGGCTAAATATAAAGCCATCATGGACCATGATAATCAATCAAGTGGCATTTGAAACAGAGTGATGATCTTGCTCCTATCCAACCAATTACCCAAAGGAAAAAAAATAAAAGACTAATATTTGCAAGTGCCAATTCTATCTCAGTCTAATAAAGTCCTGATCTAGGATCAGAGAGAAGAGTTATAAGCTCAATCATGACAGAGGACAAAAACATTCCTAGATCAACAACTCAAATTTAAGTTTTCTGATAAAATATCAGATATGAATCATGTGCCTTATAATGTGCATCACTGAGGCAACTGAATAGCCACAGCATGACATGGCAAAAGCCACCAACATGCCTGCCAAATAGAGACAACCACTTCCCTAACGGTTAGGACTGCTTGCTCCAAAGCCTATTTACAAGCACCTATTTCACACAGTTTATACTGAGACCGTTAAACAATTTTCTCATTTCACCAAATTACAAATGTTACATTGAAATTTAGTGCGGTGATATTTGTACTGAATTTAATTTGACTAAATGTAACATTATGGATGCATTCCAAACATGGCGATCCTGTCTCAAAAAAAAAAAAAAAAAGACTCAGACCTGACAAATCGATCAGCTTCAGGTTAGCTGGATTCCGCCTACACACTACAATTGTTAAATGGTGCCATGGAACTGGACTGAGATCAAAACAATATCCAAGGCACTGCAGGGCTTTTTTGTTCTTGAGCCATGCAACTATTTATTTGGCCTTTTCGGTCACTGTCCTGCTTGAAAGAGAAACTTTCTTCCAAGTCTTTTTCAGCAGACTGAAAGTTCTTGTTTTCACAGCAGAGTGTGATGGACAACTTTTCCTAGATGTCTGGTTGGTTTGATGTTGCATCAACGTTCACACAACTGAACCAACAGTGCCCACTGGGATCCTCGAATAGAGTTTTGAACTCTTTAACTTATGGATTTGTTTCTCCCTCCTATACTACCTTCAGTTTTTTCACAGCAATCCTTCAGATTCACAGGATTCCTTTTTTATATATAACCAATGAGCTCTCCATGACCTCTGAGATCAAAGAATAAGGATTTTTAAAAAGATTTTAAATTCAGACCAATTTGCTAAAGAATCACAAACTGATTTGTGAACTATTCTAACTAATTCACTGAAGAGAAATGACTGAGCAATTTGTTCGAAAACCAAACACTATGGCTTAAAATCAAGTTGAATTCTACACAAGAGTAGATAAATATTTACAGAAAACAGGTCATTTCCATGAGTTTTCAAAGTCTAAAAATAAAACTAAAAAACCCCCACTAATTTTGGTATTTACATGACTGTGGGAAGCCTTGTTTCACTATCTAAATAATAATATCTACCTTTGGGGATTTAAGGAAACGTAGTAGCTACCTTAATGATTCACATGTAGAAACCAATCGTGTCATTAATTCAATTGCTTTTCCAACTGTGTAAATTTAGAGCTGCTACAACATAGAAATTGAATACTTAAAAATAGCACACTTTAGGAACATCTCCTTAAAAGTAAATAAATAAAACTGAGAAAAACATTTGTAATTGAGTAAAATGAGAAAACTGGCTGAAGGTCTTAATACCTTTGAATGAATAATTCTGCAAGGCAATTCATACTTCATGTCTAAAATATGATTTAATTACCCAGTTCAAACAAACATTGCAAACACTGCTAATAGTCCTCCGTTATGCCACAAAATCAAGAGTCTCAACCAAGCTAATGGGCATCATGTAAGGTACCAACCCTTGAAGTGCTGAGCTGAGAATTTGTGGGATTGTGTCTTGATTTTTTTGCTCTTCTACTGTACAGAAGGAAATTTACAGGCCTGTCACCGTTAAGCAGCCAGAGGCCAGAACTGGGATTAATCCAACCTGTGGTGGTGCCTATGGATCACCATAAATCTTCCCTGATTGAATGTAAATAGGAAAACTATGTATGTCGGTATACATCACTGGCATAAAACACGTGCTGCCGCCCGCAGGTCTGCCTCACTAAAATATACAAACCTAGTGTTGTGCGATCATGTCCGTGTGTGCCAGTTTCATGCCTTAATTTGCATGCATGTAGGGCACAATATTTATTGACAGTGTGGTGGCTTACACACTTGCATTATAAATCTCAATTACACTGCAATATATATAGAGAGAGAGAGAGAGAGAGAGAAAAAGAAAGCTGCCATCTGGTAATTACACTGCTAATTAAAGACGAATCACACTTAATGGATTTAGATTTGTAGGCAGGACAAGAGGAAGGGAGAACATTCTGGACTGAGCTGAGCTGGGCTGAATGTCTGGAGTTGCTCCCACCGGTTTAAAAGCAGGGGGTCGTACTCGGACAGACACATTTATTCCCACAACCAATGCACTTGTTAATAATGCACACAGCAATCCCTACTTACACTCACACAGCATACAAAATTAATTTAGCCAAGTACTGTCTGTTTGAGACAGGTGTAGAGATATGAAGACTAGCTTATTTCACAAATATGCAATACAAATCTAAATTGAGATTTAATAATAATAATAATAATAATAATAATAATAATAATAGTTTAATAACTATTAATAAATTATATATTAAAATATTAAAATATAACATTGTATAATAAAAACTGTTAAAAACAATGTATTAGTAGTAGTAGTAGCAGCAGTAATTCAATTTATTCTTTTATTAATTTTTTTTACTAACTCCAATATTAAATTATTAAATGGTATATTTAATTAAACTGTAAAAAACAAATCAACAAAACACACACACAAAACAATAGTAAGAATAATACAAAAATTTGTAAATTACGACCAGTGAATTCTCGTCACACCTGTCATTGGCACGTGTGGCAAAGTTCATTTTAAATGTGTCCTACATGCAAACCAATACCATTTCTCAAAAAAAATTGGTGGGTTCAATATAATGGACACAGTTAACAAAACAATGCATTTTCATTTATGTGTCAGTGTCTGCAGATAAGCAAACACATCCACAGACACACACACAAGCACCTGCACAGTACCCATCTGTTTTCTGCAGGGGATATCATTGTATTCACGGCACTGAATAAGCAACATCAAAGACATGGCAGGACGTGGCTGTCTATGAAAGCTTTCACCGTCTCTGAACTGGACATTTAGTATTCCTCTCCAATTGGGTCAGCGCAGGTAGCATTACTACAGACTTGAAAAGTGGAGCTGCTTCACGTCGGATCAAAGTGCAACCTAAATAAAATATCAAAAGTGCAGAGCTTTGGTTTGCATGAAGGCTGCTTATTATGCAAGTTTATGTTAAAGGAATCTTTTTGAAAGCATACTGCAGATAGATGTTCACAAGCATGGCTAATTAACAGCCATTACCATGCAGCAAACAGGATAGTGCCGCATATCTTTACATTCCCTCCCTGGGTCCTGCACTGTGCTGCATGTGCAAAATGTGCTTGCAAATGCATGAACTCAGGAAATTAACATCTAGCGTGACCCTGAGCTTCACAAGTTCTCGCTGCTAACCCTTTAGCTTAAAGGGATACTCCACCCTAAAATGAAAATTGTCATTAATCACTTACCCCCATGTCGTTCCAAACCCGTAAAAGCTAGGTTCGTCTTCGGAAAACAATTTATTTTGGATGAAAACCAAGAGGATTGTGACTGTCCGACTGACTGCCAAGTAAATTATACTGTCAAGGTCCAGAAAAGTATGAAAGACATCGTCAGAATAATCCATCTGCCATCAGTGGTTCAACTGTAACGTTATGAAGCGACGAGAATACTATTTGTACGCGAAGAAAACAAAAATAATACTTGGCAGTCAATCGGACAGTCACAAGCCTCCCGGTTTTCATCCAAAATATCTAAAATAGTGTTCCGAAGACGAACGAAGCTTTTAGGGGTTTGGAATGACATGGGGGTAAATGATTAATGACAAAATTTTCATTTTGGGGTGGAGTATCCCTTTAATGTAGTTCAAAGTGGAAAAATGTCTTGTAGTTCTTAAAAACACGCACTATGAGTGCTATTGACACATCAAACTGGTAGTCTGCATGCTGCATGATGTTAGCACAGTATGACGCACTCTTTTAATTAAATGACAAACTGAGAGGAGAGGCCTTCGTGGAGAGATGAGTGATGACTCTGCCATGCAAAACCCCCTTCCTGAGCTCACAATATCTCGTTCAACAGCGCTAGTGAGAAGACAAGAAAAATCTGAAAGAACCCTTGCAGCACATACACTGGTTTGATGTTTACTGGAAATGTTCCTGCATTATTTTCACGAAGCCTGTGAACCTGTCATTGTCACTCAGCTTCAAGAAGAAGAGCTTTCCAGAAAAATACGTGTCAGCCTATGGGGATTGGATTTACAGACCCATAGTGCTGTCTTTTGCATCATGGTCTCTTTCGCAATTTTCAAAAGGTGCTGGGAAAAAGCCAGGGATAGGAGTTGGCTGAGAGATAAATCATGCACTGTTGCGTTTCACTGGAGTGCTTCATAAGGATTAAGATCTTTAAATGAAACACAAGTGCATGGATAATTCACCAACAGAAAATATGTTTTTTCCTGCAAAACAGAGTTGTGAGTTCAACTTACTTGATCCGCAATAGCACGGCCCAGCTTGTCCATTCTTGATCCGGCTTCGGCAATCTTCTTTGCAGCACTAATCACATCAGAGGTGTTTTTGAGTGGTCCTTTCCCCCTGGGAAACAAAAACAGCAGTTTCATTCACAGTTACTGTTCTGTGTGCAGTCTCATGTGACGTGCTAGTGAGTATGTGTGAGCATGGATGATACATGTCAAGATGTCAACACATTCAACATAAGAATGGCTGGTCACACTGACAAGGTTGATGAAAAAACAGGCTCTTGTTTCACAGCCTCACACTCACAGGAACACAGCGCAGCGTGAACAAGGCTTTTTGGGCAAGACTAGATAAATTTGCTTCCGATTGATTAATCTCATTAAGGAGGAACATCCCTGTCCAACACGCTTCCATTCACTAGTAGCTTGAAGACTTTGCGGGGGGTACGAATGAACGAGATACGCATAGACAAACAGATGGCGTGAGCTAGCAGCAGCTCCCACCCACTTCTGTGATGTCTGGTCAGCTTCCTGGGGTCACTGCCACTTCAGTTCATTTAATAGTTCTGGCCTCATCCATCCCAGCGTCCCATCTCAGCACACCCCCCTGCAGCTCCCCGGTTACGATCCAGCCAGTCATTTGCCAGTTCTGTGTGCCCACAAGGGACTGAGGGGCACAGTTAGCAAGTGGCGCAACCTGGATTCAAAGCTGCTCTCTTCAGGCTAAACTGAACAATCCAACCCACACAGATGGAATTTTGTGTTTTTTGCTCTTCCTCTACACTCACCCCTCCCTAGTACTCTCTCTCTCTTTCTGTGACGTTCAGACAGGGTCCTCCTGGCAGCACTGCATCCATCAAAACACAGGAATTCACCAGAGACACTGTCTCAAAAAGAAAATGCACCCCACAAAGAGCAACCGACTCTTCTATCATTCTGAAACACAAAGGACTGGTTATTTTGATGTCGCTTTGGTGGTGGCCCACCCGTAACCTGCCCTAGGTGAGAGTGTGGCCACTACAAGGTGACTGTAGAGCAAGTGTGACTTCATCTCACTTGACAATCCCACACTCATATGCAAATCTGACTGAGTGCCCATGAATTAGCCACTGATACTGGTTCCAGATGGGGGTAGTGCAATTTTGTGTGTGTGTCAATATAACTGCTCAAGCACTGGACCACAGCATGCACAGACAGGTGGCTCCAAAATATGTGACACGAATCCCGGCGACGCATGCTTTATTCATGAGCAGAAAGGGACATAAGCAGAATCAGTGGCAAGCCGCTTCTCTGCAGATATTGAGGCCGGATAAAGGCTCCCGAAATCAATTTCCTCTTTATAGCATTAACCTTCATGGGACTGTGTACCCATTCAAGGTCGAGGGGCAATAATTTGGGCGTGGACTGAATTAACTTGCCGAGACCTTCACTCAGCACAATTCTGCAGGTGACACATCAGCACCAATTGCCATTTTTCATGCAAATGCCACCAAATCTGTGCAACCACACTACAGATGTACTGCAGCCTTGTTGCTTTTAACTCGGGACAATGACAGATTTCTGGGGGCCTTCAACAAGAGGTATTAGTGTCACCTTCAACAGAAACAATATCATTCTCAAGCCTAAAACACAAAACAGCCAATAGACACATCATGTTTAGGGCACAAATGAAAACAGTTGATGAACATTTGAATGAACATAATAAATATATGATTTTAATGAATAACACTTGATTAGTTAAGCCTGTGTGTTGTGGCACAGAAAACCTTTGAGAACCAACAATAAACACCTGTTCATCTAGCTCCATTCCGTTTTGTTCCCATACGTGTCTGTGGTCTTGTTTTTCTATCCTGGTGGGGACTTAAACCTGAATGCACACAGACTCATGAGGACCCGTGTCACCATGGGGACCTAAGACAAGTCAAGTCACCTTTATTTATATAGCTCTTTATACAATATTCAACAGGAAAAATGTGCTGATAATGCAAGAGCACAATAGAAAACAGTCAGTTTATCAGTTAAATTGAGGTCCCCATGGTGAAACAAGCTAATAAATCATACAGAATGATTTTTTTTTTTTAATGTAAAAATGCAGAAAGTTTTCTGTGTGGGGTAGATTAAGGTATGGGGAAAGAAAATATAGTTTAGACGGTATAAAAACCATTACGCCTATGGAGAGTCCCCACAAGGATAGCAAACCAGGTGTGTGTGTGTATTTCCCCATGTATAATTTTTATATATATTAATAGTAATATAAGTGTTGTGTAAGTTTAAATATGTATAGTAATGTAAGTGTACACATAATACCCTTTTATTTTATTTTTTTTAAAGAAATTTCAATTTTGGTGGACAAATGTGTTCACTGCACTGGGGAGGAATGGAGACTTGCTCCTGAACAGGAGGAAGCAGCAAACAAAGCTGCTTTTCCCCTATTCTTGAGATAAGGCTGAGTGACAGCCATCCTACAGTCATTA
Source organism: Sinocyclocheilus anshuiensis (assembly GCF_001515605.1). Classification (NCBI taxonomy): domain Eukaryota; kingdom Metazoa; phylum Chordata; class Actinopteri; order Cypriniformes; family Cyprinidae; genus Sinocyclocheilus; species Sinocyclocheilus anshuiensis. The sequence continues at coordinate 363,164 of NW_015548201.1, read as the reverse complement.
CTTTGTGTGCAATATTGGCAAACGGTGTCCTCAGCATGATCCACTTTAAAAAGGGGTCCTGGTTAGCATAGGCAGGGAGAAGCGATAGACCAAGACATTTTCAATCTCTGTCTCTCTCTCTCTCTCTCACACACACACACACACACACACACACACACACACACACACACACACAAACACAGTGTCCTCTGGGAGAGCAGATGGCAGTCACTCTCAGGTGTGCGACCCATGAATGCGGTCACACCTAAAAACAGCCCTTTCCCCGATTCTGTCAGAATACAGGGGAGGAATTCAGGTGACCTTTTCTTGCGCTAGAAGCTTCTGCCCTTTGTTGTTTTTAAATCAAATCAAGAGGTTAAAAGATTTCTTTCCCTTTCAAACCCTTTCTTTTGGGATCACGTATGATGGAAAGACAATGAGGCAGGCAAATGAGGCAGGTAAAAAGCCCACCAATAAAAAAAAAATAAAACAAAATTCCACAGCTCATTTGCTTCCACTGAGAAAGGAAAAAGGTTCCACGTGACAGAACCAAGTGCTTGTCTCAGTTAAAGGGGTCATATGATGTTGCTAAAAAGAACATTATTTTGCGTATTTGGTGTAATGAAATGTGTTTATGCGGTTTAAGGTTCAAAAAACACATTATTTTCCACAGACGGTACATAATTGTTTCTCCTCTATGCCCCGCCTTTCTGAAACGCGTCGATTTTTACAAAGCTCATCGGTCTGAAAAGCAAGGTGTGCTCTGATTGGCCAGCGATCCAGTGCGTTGTGATTGGCCGAATACCTCAAGCGTGTGATGGAAATATTACGCCCCTTCGCGCCGCGTAAACATAAAACCATGTCTGCATTTGTGATCGGAGAAATGACAAACAAGTGCTACTCTAAACTGCTCAAAACTCACGTTTGAATCGTCAGTGGCAATTCTTTAAATATAAAAAAACGTACTTGTAGTCTGAGAGTCAGAACAGCCGGCATTGTAATCTACTCTACCAGGATCAGGAAACAGTCCTCCATAAAATGCGCTGGACACATCTGAATATTTGGGTTGAACTGTTCTGGAACAGTGTTGTAAATACAACTTAACCACTGATTTCTAGTCGTGTCCTCTTTTGGAAGGCCAAACAAAGTAGCTTCACTTTCACAACGAAACACACAGCGGGCTTGAGTGAGCGGAGGCCGAAGGCCTAGGGTGAGCAGAGGGTGGTGGGCTAGAGTGAGCGGAGGCCGGTGGCCTAGAGTGAGCGGAGAGCGGCTAGAGTGAGCGGCGGCGGGCGGGCGGGCATGAGAACAGCGCGGCCGGCGGATTCGACATAGGAGCGTCCGGCGGGCTTGCGGCAACCACATGTGACGACCCC
>NW_015548201.1:343220-361766 GCF_001515605.1 Sinocyclocheilus anshuiensis | reverse complement strand
TACTCTTCTGGAAGGCCAAACAAAGTATTTTCGCTTTCGCAACGAAACACACAGGTCTTCACAACATGGCAGCGGCGGTGACAGCAACAATAAAGTTACGCCTTCTTTCTTTGCGTGAACCTTTGGGCAGCGTTATGCAAATCTTCCCACATTGTGACGTAGACATGTGGGGGCATGTTAGAACGAGCCGTTTTAGGTAGGCGTGGTTGACTTAACTTTTATAAAGAATATCTCTTTACAGTGTTCACTCTACACTCTACAACTTAAGTCTTTGCAACTTTACAGATCTTCTTTATGCACCAAGAGCTTGTAACACTCCAAAGAGAAAGGAACATTTGAAATCGCATCATATGACCCCTTTAATATTAGACCTTACTAATTGATGGCCGATTTATTTATGACGGGAAATTAGGTATTCCAAAAACAACAACAAAAAAATAAAAATACAAAAACTGATTTCACCAGTCTCTCTTTCAGTATTGGAAAAGATTTCCCTCTAAAGAGGCTTGTGCACATTTTATTGCCAATGCAAACTGCCATACAAACCAATATAAAGCTGAAGCACCGAGCCGGGACGCAGTGAAATCAGAGCAGTAGTGCATGGCCAGAGAGGTCTATTGAGTTGAGTCTAAAAGAGATGTGCGTGTTTGTGTGGTCTTTGACAGGCATTTGAGCAGGGAAGAGAGTGATTTACGCTCACCTGGTGAAGTCTGTCATCTCCATCATGATCATGCACATTTGCTTGGCCAAAACGATGATGTCATTTCCGCTGTCATCCCACTTGGATACCTCGGCGTCCAGCTTGCTCTTCTCCTCCTGGAAACTGGCCACCTGCTCGGCAATCTTCGCCTTCTGCTCCTGGGGTAGCTGAGCCATGATGGCCTGCCAATTCCACAGAGAAGCTCATATATAACAAACCGTACATAAATCTGCTCACGATATGCTGATCTACGACTGTTAATGAGGAAAAGAGATGACACAGGATTTGCAATTGAAAAAGAAAATTGATGTTCTATCCCTCTTCCCGCTTCTTTCTTTGCTTCTCTCTTGCACCTTCCTTTGTCCTTCTCTCTTCTCTCAGTCTCTCTTTCTCTCTCTCTCTCGCTCTCATTTCTTGCATGACCAGTCTGGGCCGGGCGAGCAGGAGAGATTTTACAGCTTTGGCTGGTGGCGAATGGGCTATGAAACATTCCTCTAATTCTGTAAAAGATTCACAACCTTTCAGAACTTTGCTGAGCAATGCTTTCTGCAACATCAATAGCCCTACAAAACTCGAATGAGGAGGCCAGTGGAATATGTGATACTGCAATCAGCACATCAAAGATCAACAGAAAAAGAGCATGATAACCTGAAAATACATCTTTTTCTTTAAATATATACAACTGTTTTCAACATTAATAATAAATGTTTCTCAAGCACCAAATCAGAATATTACAATAACTTCTGAATGACTGGAGTAATGGCTGCTGAAAATTCAGCTTTGCCATCATAGGAATACATTACATTTGAAAAAAATATTAAAATAGAAATGTTATGTTTTTTATTATGTAATAATATTTCACAATATTTCTGCGTCACACCTGGTTAGGACATGCTCAAAGTCTGATTAAAAAAATACAAATCAGACTGCCCTAATTGAGATAAACCTTTCTGGCAAGTTCTCACTAAGAATTAAATTATTCGGCCTCATAAACTGAATTTGCTCTTTAAATTTGGAGCACCGGCACACACGTAGCACACATTAGTGCATTAGCTGAGTGACAAGGATTCCCACTGGAGCTGGGGACTAAATAAAAAGCCTCTGCGGGGGTGGAACAGGAGGCTGGACAGTGATTACAGATTTATATAATCATATTCTAACTAAAGCACAACCTCCACTGCCCCGTTTTCTAAAACTCTCTAAACAAAAATACTACTCGCTTCCCCAGCAACAAGTTTCAATGGAAAACGTAAGTCTTCTGCAGCGCTTTTATCTTTAACAAGAGCTTTCTGTTCAAGTCCTGAGCTCTTAAAGTCTCATGCCATCCCCTAGGTGATTGGAGCTGAATATTTTTTTGTTATTTTTTTTTCAGTTTTCATTAACATGCTCACATTACCATGGAAAAGGAGGGTGAGAGATCTGTAATTATATTCGTGCGAGCATGGGGAACAAAGAATACGCGACCGGCACAACGGATGTAAATATGAATAGATGACACAGCCTTACACGACCAGGAACAATTCTTACTGACAAAAGAAAATGCAAAATTTTCAAATGCATTCATAAAAAAAAAAATAAAAAAAATTGGAGCCACATACTGCTTTCCATTAGTGTTGTCACACAAATTGTTATCAGGAACTCAAAAGAAGTGCTCACAGAAAAAGCCAGCACTCTTACTAACAAGATCCCCAAACACAACTTGGTTCCCATTACCTCACTCACAACTCTAAATTTAAAAAGGAAAACAGGATGCAATCATCTGCAGTGTCTGCCATCACCACAGCTGTGGACTAGAGAATATATTCAAAGTAATAACAAATCAAAATATTGACACTTTGGGCCCAATTTGGACATTTTCACTTAGGGGTGTACTCACTTTTGTGGCCAGTGATTTAGACATTAATGGCTGTGTGTTGAGTTATTTTGAGGGGACAGCAAATTTACACTGTTATACAAGCTGTACACACACTACTTTACATTGTAGCAAATATATACACATACATTCACTGTTCCTTCCAGCTATGTAGGGATGAATTTTCATATGCATTACCAAGGCAACAGAGGAGGATGGGAAGGGAGGGGGTGAGAGAGAGAGGAGGAATGGAGGTAGAGTGGGGGCGAGGTTTGATGTCTGTTTCGCTGGTGGCAACATCAGGAGTGCTGTTGACACGAAATCAGTACAGAATCTTAAAAACACTGATTCAGAGTTCCTCTGCTATTAGAGCTAAACAGTGAAGCAAAGGTGGATTTGGCTGTGACGCTGCAATTCTGACCTGTGAATAGAGCGTTTACCATTTCCCAGTGCTGTCTTCGACTCTTTAAATAGACTGCGATAAAGTTTTATTATAGAAACACTGAATAAAATGGAAATTACTATGTCCCTGGACAGATTCCATACAAGCACCTACAAAGGAATCTAATTCTCTTGTAATTTTAGGATTGATTTTGACACCTTTTGACATTCCCTAAGTGGCTCCATAAACTGGCAAGACATGAAACCAAAGCTCTGATGTGAACTACAAAAGCCCCAACTCTCACCCGAGCGCTCTGTCCGGCGATGAGCTGATCATCTTCTGTCTGCACACTGGTCCTGCTACGAGAATCAAAGTCTTCTGTCTCAAAGTCCGAGTCGTCCAGTTCCTCTGGAGTCTGTGGGGGAGAAGAAAAGTGTAGGGGTGGGGAGAGATATAGAAAAGCATTAGCAAGCTCTTTCAACAAGTAACTTATGAACTACGGCATAAGTTTAAGGCCCCAATTTACTCATAGCAAAGTTATTTTTCATCGAATTAAAAAGTAGTACGAAATACGTTTGCAGTGGTAAACTGTAAGCCAACATCCTGACGCCATTCACACTGCTGGAAGGGCATTTAGTAAATAAATGAGTAAATATGTGCTGCGCACTTTGCTATACTTCTTGTCTGTTCGCTTAGGCAAGCTGTTTCAAACTCCCAGAACGAACTCCACTCCTCAGAATTTGTTTTGGCCTGATTTTGTTTGAAATGACATCACACCAGTTCGTTCTTTGATTTTGCTTAAAGTATATTGGGGCCTTTATCAACAGTAGTTTTCCATGGGAAAGTAGAAATTTTAAATGCACATCTAAAAGTAAGAAATGCTGCCCATTATGGTCTACTGGTTAATGCATGCGCTCTGATATATTTAGCCATGATGCTCTACATTATTTCCAGTCTTCTCTAACACCTCTTTTTTTTTTTTTTTTTTTTTAATAGATAGATGGTCAGCGGCCTAGTTTTCTTTTTATTTTCTAACATGTAACAAACTCTCAAACTTTTAAATTGTAATGTTACAAGATTTTGACTGCCACGTCTTCTCTAACCCCTCTTTTTTTTTTTTTTTTTTGTAAATGGTAAAACGTGCATAAATAAATAAAATGTTACATTTTCTAAATGATAGCAGTGCTGCCACTCAATACTAGCAAGTTATGGTTGACTGCTTTGACCAAGAGGTTGCTTAAGTGATCCGAGCATATGTTGCTAAGTTGTTGCAAGGTCCTTGTCTAATAATATTCCACTCCCTGGATAGGTCCAAGTACATCCTTCAATGCAACAAAAAGTGATGTGGAGATGATGCTTATCACTTGGACTTAAGTAATCCCAAAATATGAGCAATAGTAAAAGTGACAATTTCCTTAGAAAGCACCCTATGCATAAAAAAAAAAAAAAAAAAAATCTACCTATGCATTTTTAGAGTGAAAATGTAATGGTGGAAGGTTAAACAGTAAAGCATATTTACTTGCCTGCTGTAAAGAGAGACAGAATGATCTGGCACACCAATGCAGTGGGTACATCACGTTTTCCCTGTACTGAACTAAACTAACTCTCTCTCTCTAATCCCTGCACTGAATGCCAAACATGCCTCTTATAACTCTGCTGCTCTATTAGCATGCACTTGTGAGCAGAGGGACCTGTTTGCAGAAGGAAATGGTGGAGAATAGGGAGGGGTGACGGGGGGGAGAGAACCCTCACTGACAAGAAAATGCATTTCAGCTTGATAGGAGAAAGGACGAGATGTGAGAAGATACGGATGTATTATTTCGCCAGTGCTGCAAGCCGTGCTTATCTGACTGTCTGTACAATCCATTTATGAGGAGATTCTGACTGGCTCAAGATGCAGCTGCTCCAATAATAGACCCCTCAAGCATTCCAAAACTCTGCCTGCTGAAGATGACATCAAAACAACATACAACCAAAGTCAGTCAAGGTGTGGACGACGGTTTAGAAGTGCCCAGGCTCATTTCATAAACATGCTTTGCTGTATATAGAGAATCACACTGGAGCATAAAATGAATTTTACCGTAACAGTGCTAAAATTTAAAATGACAACTTGTCACTAGCAGGGTTGTGAAAATGCCTTCCAAATTCTTATTTAATTCCTGAATTTAAAATATAAGGAAGTAAAATAAAAATTAATTCAAATTTCAAGACTTTAGGACTGTGAATGACAGATAGAGAACAAGAGATGGACAGACAGATAGATACACTAAAACATTTAAAGGTGACCTATTATGCCCCTTTCTACAATATGTAATATAATCTCAGGTGTCCCCAGAATGTGTTTGTGAAGTTTCAGCTCAAAATGCTCCACGGATCATTTATTATATCATTTTGAAAATGCCTATATTGAGAGGAAGCAGAAACACGCTGTTTTCGTGCATGTATATTTAAATGCAAATGAGCTGCTGCTCCCCACCCCCTTTTCCAGAATAGGGCTGTTCCTTTACAGCTCGTACATCAGATACTCTAGGTGCGTTCACGCCAGATCATAATTACCGTGATTACGAGATACCAACTTGTAAAAAGCGTTCACGTCCTCGTAGAACTCAGCATGCGAGTACTAAACTAAGTTCTCTTCATGTCTTATTGCGCTTAAACTGTCAAATACACAACAGACTGTTTTTGTAACTCATGTGTTTTCAACAAACTTTTATGTCTGTGAAGGTAAACAGCTGGGAAAGAAATCGCATGTTTATATTAGATCTGTGTGGCAGCAACGTAATATACACTAAATAAATAAATCCACTGCTCTCTTGTCTCCTCTGAGGCTGGGACTCTAAGGCTACGTCCACACGAAGCCAGAGCTTTCCCTATCCGATCTTTTTTTTCCCCTCGTCTCAAGAAGTATCTGCATCCACACAAAACCACAAAATGATGTAGTATACATGCCAGGCCAGTATGTGGCGCTGTAATTCTGCCACAGAGATACACTAAAAACGGAGAAGACGACTTGGACTATGCGCATAAACCTTGCACGCGGTATACAAACGGACATGGAACAATACATTTATTAATCTGTGTTAATGTTAGTTAATAAAAAGATAATCTTTCAGTGTTTGTTGCTGTTATGTGATGTAGAGGTGTCTGACTAGGGGCGAGACGTGGGCTGATGACGTCATCGTTTCAGAAAATGTAAGGATTCGCTGTCCACACGAAAACGCAAGGGCGGCGTTTTCAGATTTATCCACTCTGGGACCCGGTTTTAAAAAAAATATCGGTTTCACTCTCCCAAAACGCATCTCCGTGTGGACGGGAACTAAATAGTGTTCTGTGCTCATCTGTGCAGCTAACGATAGAACAGTTAGCATGCTTCGCTCAAACTTTTGCCATGGCACTAGAACTGGTACACCGTTGTCACTTGTGAAAACAAGAATGGCGGCACCGTGAGTGGAAACGTGCAGATAAAGGGGCGGTGATATTATAAAAAGATCCCTTTGCCACGTCACAAAGGGAGCAAAATCTGACAGGCGGTATTATGCTAATATTTCCACATAGTGACGTAGATATGTGGGGGCGTGTTAGAACGAGCCATTATACGTAGGTGTGGCTGACTCTTAACTTTTATAAAGAATATCTCTTTGGATTTGAGACTTTAGTCTTCGCAACTTTACAGATCTTCTTTATGCACCAAGAGCTTGTAACACTCCAAAGAGAAAGGAAAACTTGAAATCGCATCATATGACCCCTTTAAAACTGGAAAAAGTCAGATTTTCATGATGTCACCACCTTTAAAAGTTTGCCGTCAATACGTTTTTTTTTTTTGTAAGAATTTAAAATTTCTATTGCAAATAAATCTAGTAATAATTTAATGTACATCTACCTTGTGCCAAGCGATAGCAACTGCAGACAGCTCAAAAATATCTACCTAGCTATTCAAGAGAATGCATCACATCTAGGGCAATAGTGAGCATTTGAATAAACAGCCTGAGATGCCTGAAGCAGTGTAGGTAAGGTGAGGTACCTTTGCAAGCTACGGTAACCACTCAGCAGCTATGAGGATCTGTGCTAGGAAGGGCCATTAGTACCAGTAACATCCCCTCAACAGAGTCGTCGAGGGCTGCCTGCCTGTCAAATATTAGGTGACGGCCGGCCGGCGAGGACTATGAGTGCAGTACTTACCGAGGTTAAAGACTCTGTCCATCTTAAGTAGCGTAAGTCGCACACTTGTCTCTTCCGATCGAGGATTTCCTGTGCGGCGGAGAGGTTGATGCCCACTGGGCACTAATGTTGGCTGATTGGCTAGCGCGCAAGCTCCGTCTAAAAGTATGAGCTTGACATGGCGTGCGTGTTGAGGGAATCAACTTGAAAGTCAAACATTAAAAGTATGAATTTTTCTTTCTTGCCATCTCAGTGTCTGCAGGGTGTATTAAAACGGTGCTCTCTAACAAACCCCTGCGATCACCAGACCTTTGGGTGGCTTTCTTATCGGTTCGGACGAGTCGTCTCAGAACAAGGGCCCTGAAGCGCTAAAAAATACTATACAGTTAGAAAGGAACAAAACAAGATAGCAAAGATCACACCTCTCCTTTCGACTCAACACATGAAGCATTTCAATGTCGGGGACATGTTTGACACTCATGTTAAACCAACAAACAAACAAGTAGATCCTGTCTGCCAGAGGGCCTTTTGTTTTATCCATTGAATCAATCTAGATAACTAGAGAAGGATGTCTGAAGTGGAAAATGAATGAGGCACTACAGGTCTCCTAGGATTTGAAAATAAAGGGGGAAAATTCTAATTAAATCCCCTTTCTAAAAAAATCTATTACGTATTATAATGCAAATACAGCGCAATGGATCCCCCATCTAATTTTGTGTTTATTCTAATTTAAACCCTTGGTTATTAATGAACAAGCCAGATAGTTTCATCTGCATCAAACGAGTCTTGTTACTTGACATTTGAAAAGAGAGGGTTGGTGGATGTGTTCAAACAAAGTATGCACGTACAAAGGCAGCAAAGAAATATGATGCGATCACAATTATTAATAGCAAATAATACTAATGCGTGTATGTGCCACACAATTTCCGGAGGCCTTTTAATCGAATGCTTCTCCGGCTTCATTACCCGGGTCGCGACCGCACTCTTTGCTTTAACTAAAGGCGCTAATACATTCCAACACACTTCCTTATGAGCCAATTATTCAAATTCAGTGTACATTATCTTCGCAATTTATTGAAAACTCGTTAGTCTGGAACTACAATAGATGATATTTGCCTCAATTAATGCCTTTAACCTAGATGTTCCGGGCGAAGTGGTGTTGAGGGTTTGTGCGTTTCCCCACACGGCAGGAGCGGACTGTTGTCTGCTCATTGTCAGACTGTTAGCTAATGCTTCACTGCAAGCTGGCAACCATCTGTCCAATGTTACAGTTCAGCTCAGGGAAAGACCATTAACCCTCAGACAACTACAGCTCCAGTAATAGTGCACATGGAGAGGGAAATCCGTTTAATTAGGTTACCACTTGCCCAAAACAAATTCACTATTAGTTTCTAATAAGGCAGCGCATATACTGTATGCACACCAGGCTTTTCGTTTTTTTTTTCTCTCAAACACACATTCAGTTTAAATGCTGTATTATACTGAATTATATATATATCCTCAGAGCAAACCACTAATTAACCGCGCCCACTTCTTGCCTCTAACTCTGAACAAGTTTTGATGTACCTAATTGGAGTTCACCGCAACATTGCAAGCTCTTATAAGGGGAAAAAATACAAGTGCTAAAAAGCACATGGAAGGTCATAAAATTCAGACTGCACTGGAAACCTGTGTGGGTGGCATAGTTAAAGTAATAAAAACTCTTTAACTGCTCTTATAAAAAAAAAAAAAAAAGAAATTCATCAAAAAAAAGTAATTTACTCACAATCATATTTCAACATTTAACACATTCTTCTGTGAAATACAAGAGATGCTAAGCAATGTCGAAGCTGATCTTTCCCATACAGTAATTCAGTCATACAAATTTTTTACTTTTATACTTTTTTTTTGTAATAGTAATCAGCCCTTCTGTGGTATGGAAAACAACAGCTTACATGTTTTCCCTACTATCTAACTAGTGTTTCATGTGAGAAAGAAAAATTCTCATCCTCAGGTGAACTCTGTAATATTTTCTAAGTAAATCTTTTAATATTTGAAAGATACATTTTTTCTTTTCTATTTAAAGGCTTCTGCTCACCCTGATCATAAGCACTGCCTTCCTGATGTCCCTCACGCCATCATATACCAGACGCGAGGCATCAATGAACTCGTTCTCGTCCACTGGCTGGCTTGGGTTGGCGCTGAGAGCCTCCACGGCTGCCTCTATCTGCTCAGTGAAACGTGGCATCACTGTAAACACACACAAACACCGAAAGGACAAACAGCAAGGTCAGAAACACTTAGCAGCAAACTAAAAGGAAAAAAAAAACTGATTAATTTAGCTGGAAACAATTCCGTTTCAACTCAGCAAATATGAGTGAGCTGAAGTGCAATTCAATCAAGACATTGTGTCTGTAGAAATATATAATTCAAATTCGATTTGAATTGAATGGACACTTTCCCCCCACATAACTTGGAACGCCTGAAACAGAGCTGAGTAAACGCAGAAATTTGCAGTGGATGTGTTGCTGGATTTTAATGACTGCTCAAGGCAGCTTTTAATCAGGCTTTACGTGACTACGAGAACGGCACATGAGTACACTTAATCCAGAGGCACCCTTAAACGAATCAATCACAAGACAGGCAGCAAGACCTCAAAGCCACACAAACTCTCTCTGCATTCAAAGGCTTTGGGAACCAGAGACCTTTTGAGGGTTGCTTCCTATGCGTTTTGTGAATGCCATTTACCAATTTATTCCCAGAGGATATTTAATGACATTGAGTGTGAGCAACACGTATGAATATCATCTGGCCTGGAGACCACAGTTAGAGCTTTGTGTTTAATGAACCAAATTAAAAGATTTTAAGTAGTAAACCAAACAAAGACTGGCTGTTAAAAAAATTTAACTGGATTGGGGTGGTGATTGCAAGCTTTCATGGCTAGAATATGGTTCCTGCCCCTAGCTTATCTCTGCTGCATTTCATACTAAATTTTGGGCTGAACAAGAACTTAGGGATATGTATTCAGACTGGACCATCTGAGACCAAACCTTCATGAAATTTGGTTGACTAATTCACCTGATTCAACATGATCTATAGCAGTTTGCCCAACCACTTCTTTAAGCCGGCCCACCAGCTACGCACCACCTCCCAGCCATAAAATAATAGTACCTCCCAATAGTCACTGAACACATCTACATTAATACTCATTCTCATTCATAATTTAGTATTGCACTGGGGAGTACAGTAGCAGGAAGAGATTGAATAGAAAGATGTAGACTGTAGGGTTGTGACGATGAGGAAATTTTCCCACCGGTTAATCGACGTGTGACAACACCGGTAATACCTAATCATCGCGGGGGCGGGGCGTTCCCTCTTTTCCTAGCTTTCCTTCGCTTTTAAATAGCTTGTAAAAGCGGTGTGCCCATTTTACTTTCACTTTCAAATAGCGGCAATTCAAATAGTAAAGCAATTGTTCGTTTTTAGTTTGTTTGAATTTTCCCTCTTTTTTATTACTATAAAAAATCAAAACGACGGTGGGGGACGGTGACGCGGTGGGCAAGTGACGTAACTGGTGTTGCGGCTTAACACCGGTATCACTGTCAGCACCGTCTATCACGGCAAGCCTAGTACACTGGAAATAAAGTGAATACTTGGAATTTGCATTAACAAAAGGTTTTCGGTGAGCCTTGAGGCTTACGGGGCATGGGTTTTTACAGTAAATAAAGCAATCATTAGTGACATAACATCCTCTTCTTTGCCAATATGGCCCAGCTATTTGATTTAGCGCAAAGCTGAACAGAGTACACTAAATATGACAGCATTTCCCAAGAGAAAGTCCACAAATGAACAGGAAAATCTTATGCTGTGTCCCAGAGGAATTAACCATCTCTGTGATTTTAGTCTTAAAAAGGCTCCTGAAGGCACCCGAAGGATATTATGTAGCCGCACATGAAAGTAATATTACGTTTATCTACCAAAAAAAAAAGAGTACTATTATGTTTTATCTTCCTAATAAAGCGAGAGTGCAGATATTGGTCAAAGGCAGCGTCTCAAATCTTAGTGAGCTGCCTACCTAGACAGCATTTTTGGCCATCAAAGGCATGGCTATGTTTTGCAACCTTGTGAGGAAGTAGATAAAGTTACTTTTATTTTAAAATCAGCACTCTTGTACCAACACCCTTCAAACCCACTCACGGAAATTCTGGCCCAGATGGCAGCAGTGCTATTTTTGGATGCCTGTGCAGCATTCTCAGATATTAAACAAGAACAATGGATTTGAAATAGAAATTAATCACACATACACAAGTGCCATCACCAAAAATAATACTAAATGGACAGTTCTGACCGTTAAGATTGGATAAAGCATGTTCGAAGCAGCTGTTAGACAATGATAAATTAACATTTATATTATTGCACCAAATAACACGTCAATCATAAACAATTATGTTTATGAGTTATGATTTTAGTTGTATTTACGGTTTCTTCTTATTAAATGTTGTTCATGCATATTGCCTTTTCCACCATTTCATAAAAGAAAAGGCCAATAACATGTTACACGTTGTAAAAACACTAATGCTAAACTAAAACCGCTACTACAAAAACAACAGATTTTGGCTTATTTTACATAAATACAAAAATTGGCTGTAGCTACAGACATTTATGGCAAAACACAAATAATTTCAGGTCTAGTGTTCTGGTTTATACCTGTATCAGTGAGAAGCTTGGTGGCTTCCAGAACCTTCTCTGTGTAGACCCCAGGTTCATAGTTGTCCATCTCAGATGTGACCACATGGACCACACGGGCAGCTCTACCTCGAATGGCTCCAGCGGTGCGATCCAGGCCGTCGACATCCTTCTCTTGCAGAGCGATGACACACTTGTTAACATCCTCCAGAATGTGATTTTCTAAAGCAAAAAGAAAGAAAAATTCACAAGAGAAGACAATATTTAAAATAACTAAGGAAACAACACTGGACAATGTACAGAGCGCTAACCACAACGCAAAGCATGAAGACAGGATGGGTGTCTGGGAAATGCAAATCAACATGGTAAACTGTAATCTGTCCTTGAGAGGAAGTGAAGGCAGTCAGTCAGTCAGCCTGCAGCTTAACAAGAACTCTTAAAGGCCATGTCTGACAGGGGAATGGTAAGTCTTTAACACTCGTGGTAGAATGTCAATTCCACAGGAGAGAATTGACACTCAAGTGCTTTTGTTTCCTCCTGAGAAGCTAATGAACTTCTTCAAACGTGACCACTAAACGGCCCATGATCGGAAGTGACCCGTGTCATCAGTTGCTGATAGAGATGTAGGTGTAAAGGCTTTTCACCTCTTCTGCATTAAGCTATTATGGGTCCGGTACAAACAGACAGGAGCTAAGCAGCCTATCATTAGGTTGAAATCATTCTTCACTATTTAAAAAGCTTGTTCTTTATGACATCTGGTGAGACTGTGCTACTACTGAAGAATAATTTGTCAGAAAGGGTTTAAAACTCTTACAAATGAAAGAAATTAATACTCCTACTCCGCAAAGCTGCATTAAATAGATCAAAAGTGACAGTAAAAGACAGTAAAAGACATGTATAAAGTAACAAAAGATTTATATTACAAATTAATGCTGTTCTTTTGAACTATCCATTCATTCAAAAAATTGTGGAAAAAATATATTTTGTTTCCACAAAATTAAGCATGTACAGCTGTTTTTAACATTGGTAACAAAAACAAAATGTTTCTTGAGGACCAAATCAGAATAAATGATTTCTGAAAGATTATGTGACACTGAAGACTGAAGTAAAAGCTGCTAAAAATTCAACTTCGCCACCACAGGAGCAAATTACAATTTAAAATCTATTAAAATACACAAGTTAAATTATTTCACTATTTTACTGTTTTTGGTCAAATAAACGCAGCCTTCGACAACAACATTTTTTTTTTTTAAATCTTATTGACCACAAACTTTTGAACCATAGTGTATGTGGAAGGGCTAAAGAGATATGAGAGCTACCAGATAAAAAGATTTCAGTGAATAATTTAAATTTTGCTTTGTTTTTCCCCCCTCACATTTTATGGTACTTGTTGGTAAAAGAGCAGCATGAATATTCTGTTAAGCATCTTTTTTTTTCCAACACAGTCACAAGAGTGAATGAGCATGGTTTTCATTAGCAGGTGAAACATCCCTTTAACACTATTTAAGAGCCAAGATCCAGCTCTACACTTTGTAACGTGGGCTTACCAGACACGCTGAGGAAGTCGTCAATGGAAGTGATGTCATCCACTGCGTCAGTAAGCACCCGCACCCGTTTCTCCCACTGGTCCTTAAACAAATCCATGTTATCCTGGGCCACTTTGCTGTTAGGCTTAGCAGCCAGGGCCAAGGCTGCATTAATCACCTGCAATTACCACAAACAACCCATTAATCTGCTTTTAAGATGTACAAGAACCAAAAATCACGTCTACACATATGTGGATTGATTATCTGAGCCCATATCCTCCCCGCAACAACCCTCCAAAACACATTTACAATTGTTTCAGATTATGACTGAGATTAAACCATGTTTATTTTGATGGAAAGACAAGTACGTTCAAAGCCCCAGGATGAAGGAATAGTCATTGGAGCTCAGATTAAAAAGCAGTCAAAGCCACAGTGGAGTGAGGGTGGAGTGGACATACTGCAGGGGCATCTGTGAAATGCTGCGTACCTGAGGGCAAAGTGTTTCCAGTTGGGAAGCGGCCATCCGTACCAACTTTACTCCCTCCTCATTGTTTGAAATGGAGCATGCAAGGTTAGCTACCTACAACAGAAAATAATTCAGCCTTTTATCATATGAAAAATTAACAGTTTTCCATCCCTCATACAAACAGTTTTAATTTAACACACACCTGCTGTCAGCTGTTGATCTGATTATTTGATAAAATGGTAAAATAATATAGCAGGAAAAAAGCGCCCCAGAGGATTAAGTCAAAACAAAAGCAAAGCCTGAAATTGAGGTCTGGTCGTCTCCCCACATAGGGAATATATTTCATATAAATCACAGGATGATGGCTGACAGCGTCAGGGAGTGGTTCCTAGAGATGATTAAATCACCGTTCTGCCAGGCACCGTTATTACCTCAGGAAAGTGAGAGAGGCAAATATTCCTGACACTTTCAGAAGCTCCGCAAGCCGCTGAAATCCAGAGTGCTGAGGCAAGCAATCTCGCTGCCTGTTGCTGCAGTTTATGTTATAGAGTAAATTGTCATTTTGACCCACAAATCTCCCTCCTTACTCACGATTCACCAAACATTCTCTGCAAACCGATGTTATTTGCATCTATTTGCCACGGCCAATTTTTTGAGGCAAGAAATTAAGATTTTTAGGATTCCGCTGCCTCACTTTGGCTGCACAAGCGCCTCCATATAGCAAAGCAAGCACAGCACGTTACTGAGAAGCTTCATTACTTAAGGCAAGAGTCGTTTTAATTAAATGTTACCAAGGAGTTTCACTCATATTTGCTTAGTGGGACTGCTTGGAGTTACTCTACCTTATCGTAATATGCGAGAATTGTCTGTGCCAGGAATAGGAAATCTAGAACACAAGTGGAGTGTAAATGTGAACAGAGCTCAGCGCAGTCACAGAAAACGCCCCACTGACTACAGGAGTACCTCAGCCGACGCTCTTCCGCTCACTCTTTCCCTTAAGCACCATACTGGGAATCTCTTGAGCAGCAGGGTGCCATTAGCAAACACACTAGTCAAGCATTAAAAACACATAAATGCCAACAGTTTAAACAAGGAGCACTTCAGTATGTGCAATAGCGTTTAGCAGCTAAATCTCATCCAATTAGATTCTGCAGTACGTGGGTTGGCGGGGGGGATCTCCAATGGTCAGGGGAGAATCTGAAGCCCACCTTTGTTAATACGATCACTATGATACACAAGCCGCTTGACATGAAACATCTGGTGGAAATATGTCCTAAGGGCCACTCGACTACATATTTTTTGGCCAATCTGGAAGATTGCAAACGGAAGGCTGCCGATTCTATCCCTGCGGGTAGTGATCCATGACCATTACCAGGGAGCCCGAGAGCAAAGCAGTTAACACCAGACTTGTCCAGGGGGATTTGTACCCTTGCATAAGCTCATGATGGCATTCTATGCTAAGTTTTGTGCTAATTACTGCTGGACTACCTAAATAAATAAACAAAAGTGAATAAAGAATTACATTAAAGAATTGTATATACAATATTTTTGGTAAAAAAATGATTCAATCACAATTTTTTATGCACTTTTTGTCCAATGCATTTCCTACAGTAAATAGACCAGTTTTCAATTTTTGTGCCACAAGCTAATAAGAGTGTTACAACAAAGGCATTTTAATAGCATCACTGATTTAAGCAAGTCTAACACTAACTAGTTTGACCTGCAACAATCAAAATGTCAATCAATAGCTTGCAGCTCTGCATAATTTCATAGTCATTTCAAGTACCCATCCTCTTCCTGAGGCTGTTCTTTCTTGCAGTAACATCCCATCAGTGCAGCTGGTATTTCACCCCTCTGTGGCACCGCTGGGTCAACCAAGGGCTGAGTTTGTTCTTATACAAGCTGCCTAGCACATACAGTACGCAGCAGAGAGGATGCACTCTCTGTTGCTAAAGCTAAAAACGAGGAACTGACAAACAACTTTGTTGATGACTTCTGCAGGGCTCATTTGCAGCTAAATGTCAAGCATATTCAGGATGAGGAACAAACGTTCATTGTGAGCTGATTCTCATTTCCTGTTCAGGTAGATTATGAGTCTAATCACATTGGTCTGTAGATCTTCCCACACAGATAGTGGAAATGTGTGCTAGATTCAGCGGGGAATAAAACAGGGCAACAGCAATTCATTTCAGGTTCATGAAGAAAAAAAAATCTGTCTTTATATATAGAATATATATATAAATAGCTCTGTTTGCATGACTAACTAGTTCAATGCTTCAATACATTATGTGACACCACATGGAACAGGCCTATTTTTTCTTCTTAATGTTATGGTATGCCTTCAAAGTTGTGTCATTAAACTCAATGCATATATCATATTTACATGATCCATTTCCATCTTGTTTTGGTTTTTGAGGCCACGTAATGATCAAATTGTGCGGTAATCACTTCAAAAGATTGGAGGCAAATGGAGTCAATGTTGAAATGGTATGAACAGTATTGAGTTAAAGAAAGTTTTAAAAAGCTGTGTTTTGTTCAATTTCATTGTACTCTGTATAACTTTTCTAAATGCAAAAATACATTCGGTACAAACTGCCCCTTAAACAGTTCAATATTTCATTCATTTTGCATTTAGAACAAATTACAAGATAAGCATGTAAAATAAAACCAAATGAACTACAGTATATTTTGGTGTGAATTAAGAAAATCTATGACATTTATTAAACTGCAACAATCATTTCGGTCTACTCTCTCTCCTTTCGTGCTTCCTGTCTCTCACACATTTTCTGTCGCACAGTAGTTTAGTCCCTGCACAATCTCAGTGTTCCTTGAGCAGCCAGGAACCTTTGAGAACAAGGCCTTGAGGCAATAAAACTAAGCTTGTTCTATTTTTATCCCACTTCAGGAATTATGCATTTCATGGTATATAAACCGAACCGCCACTGTGTTTCTGTGACCAAGAACTGGCACTCAGAGCCAAGCTGCTGCTCTTCCAGCAAACTCGGAAGTTCAATGTCTATATAAGTGGCTTTCAAAATGGGGAAAAAAGGGAAATTAACAAATAGGTAATGGTGGAGGACTCTTGGGATGTATGCAGGTTGCCAGGAGGGTCTCCAACAGTACTGACTGCGACGCAAAAGCCTCTACAAAAGAAACGATTTGAATGAATGGTGGTATCTGATAGGGGTGCTCCGATTGATCGGCTACTGATCACTATCGGCCGATAATCGCTTTGGGATGATTGATCGGCGGTCTCTAAAAAGGACGATCTCAAAAAACCTATCTCAAGCTGATGACGCTGTCGTGAGAGGTTTGGCACGACATGCAGAGGCACTGTCTCAGTCTCTGTCCGGCGCGGGTGAAATAATTATAATGCTGAAGGTGAGGTACTCACCTTCATATTTCTTAATTAAATAACTTGTAAAGTAATTTGAAAACCTTGTGTGAGACATAATTTCACAAACAGCGTGAGTGAATCAGCGCGCGCTCTCCCTTTCGCTCTCATAATACGCAAATGTCTTCAAATCACCACATCGCGTCTGTCTATAAGCGAGCTGCACGCTGCACAGTTGACAGGAATTGTCACTTGCACAATCGAGGCAGTGCCACATCGTCACTAAAGTTTATAAATCGCATTACTTTTTAATTCTTGCCAGTGTTTAACCATTCAGCGCTACGCCCTCCTGAAGACCGTGTGCTCATGCACACTCGCAGCGTATACACATAATGCCAGGTTCACATTACTCCGTTTGCAGTGCGTATGTGGTGTGTATTTTTTCCGCGCTCATGTTAACGGATTAATAAAGCGTGCAACACTGCACACGGTTGCGGTCTGGCAGTGCGTTCCACGAGCGGTGCGTCTGCAGCAGTGCAGAGATCGTTTCCGCACCAAGTCTATTTTTGCAGCCTGCAAGCGCTGAATTAAAGTAACAGCGCATTTTTTCCAGTAAATATGAACATGGATTGACACGAGAGAGAGAGAGAGAGAGAGAGAGAGAGCGAGAGATAGGAGGAGATACGTAGCTGGCACTTTTTACAGCCCTTAAAGAGTGTCAACTTCATGCCTTCTGCAGGAGTAAAAAGACAGTGAGGGGAGGGAAGAGTTGGCTGCAGTTCCATCCCTGTCGTAGCCATTGATGCTTCACTGTACTGCAAATTAAATGGCCTCCCTACAGCAATAACTACATCCATATTTAAACTCTAAACAGAGGAAGAAAAAACCTATATTACACTATAAATCTCACTTGTTTATGGCACGTGGACCACATTTGTGACCATGGACCCCTTTCAAATAGTTGTATCTCAGCCAGATATTGTCCGATCCTAACAAACCATACATCAATGGAAAGATTATCTATTCAGCTTTCAGATGATGCATAAATCTAAATTTAAAAAAATTTACCCTTATGACTGGTTTTGTGGTCCAGGGTCACATTTGTAAAAGCAGGTTTTCATTTAAAGAATAATCTTATAATAACTACAAAACACACACATATACACTAGGGTTGTGCTGATAGACGATAGTATTGCGTATCGACGATAGTCAGAGATATCGCCTGTGGCTGATGCCTTTGACGATAGGCTACTAATACTATCCAATTAATATTAGGGCCTATTTGTAGGGCCTGTGGTGTTTAGATGAGTCATCGCTGAAACACCGGAGTTTTGCTGTTCAGTGCACACGCTCGCTGACTGAATTCTGCTCTCTTGTGATCTCTTGTGAAGTATCGCTTTTTATTTCTCCTCTTTCCTACTACTTGTTTCACTTCTGTTTCAGTTTTTATAACCATTTCTTAC
>NW_015548201.1:316356-342651 GCF_001515605.1 Sinocyclocheilus anshuiensis | reverse complement strand
TATATATATATATATGTGTGTGTGTGTGTGTACAAACGTACAAACAACATGTACGTTGTTTGTACGTTGTTTTTTTTGGTGTTTGGCTTAGTGTTATGTAAATTTTGTTTTTTACATTTACAGTTTTTTAATTTAAATTTAGTGTTATGTTAGAATCATTATTATACTCATACCTTTTGTTCTTTAATATTTTGAATTGTATTTAGCTTTATTTTTTTGTTTTTCATTTAAATGCTAAGTTTTGAAATTTTGTTGTATGCATTTGTCATTTTTATTTAATCTCTTTATTTTTAAAATGTGTATAGGTAGTATTTATAAAGTTTTAGCTTTTAGATTTGGATCTGTTTTTAGTTGTTTTAATACTACAATTACAAATCAGGGGTGGGCAAACTTGGCCCTTCCAGGCCACTTTCCTTCAGAGTTTATTCTGTAGTCCTCATTTGTAAGTCGCTTTGGATAAAAGCGTCTGCTAAATGACTAAATAAATAAACAACAAAGTGCAGATGTACGTGTGATGTAAGTATAAAGCCCTGTTCACACTAAAAAGCGACAAGCAACAGCAAAGCGACACAATCCCATTCATTTCAATGGGATTGTGTTTTGAAATTTTGTTGTATGCATTTGTCATTTTTATTTAATTTCTTTATTTTTAAAATGTGTATAAGTAGTATTTATAAAGTTTTAGCTTTTAGTTTTGGATCTGTTTTTAGTTGTTTGAATACTACAATTGATTGCTTCTGTAGTCCTCATTTGTAAGTCGCTTTGGATAAAAGCGTCTGCTAAATGACTAAATAAATAAACAACAAAGTGCAGATGTACGTGTGATGTAAGTATAAAGCCCTGTTCACACTAAAAAGCGACAAGCAACAGCAAAGCGACACAATCCCATTCATTTCAATGGAGAGCTGGCGATTTCCAGCGACACGAGTGACAGCGGCCGTTGGCGACCGGATGGGGCGTGTCCAGCGACGCGACAAAGTTCAGAATCCTTCAACTTTATGCAAATGAAGAAGTTAAAAGTCGCTGCTAGTATGAATGGGGCTTAAGAGATTTATTCAACATACAGTGCAGATAGCTTCACTGATTATAACGGGAGTGTTTTTTTATAAGTGCATAAACTCACGCTAGACTAAAGTCAGTGATGGTGTTTTTTGCTCGTTTTCTGTAGCTGCTGCTTGAATAACTGAGGAAATGTAATCATTATAATTAGTAACTTACAATGTTTCTAATAAATTATGTTAAATACAAATTCAGTCATATTAAAAATATTTGATATATTTAGTTAATGGATTACACTGACATTACGCTGCTGGAGTTGGACCACTCTCCGGCTATGAAAGAAATAGTGAATAAATAAATAAATTAGCATGATAATATTGTGTTTCGGCGATCTCACAGGCTGATGATAGGACGATACGACTACGGAGCATATCGCACAACACTAATATACACTGCCGTTCAAAAGTTTGGGATGAGTAAGATTTTTAATGTTTTTCAAAGTCGTCTCTTATGCGCGTCAAGGCTGCATTTCTTTGTTCAAAAATACAGAAAAAAAATGGTAATATTGTGAAACATCACAATTTAAAAACTGTTTTCTATTTTAATATGCTTTAAAATATAATTTATTCCTGTGATGCAAAGCTGAATTTTCATCAGCCATTACTCCATTCTTCAATGTCACATGATCCTTCAGAAATCATTCTGATATGATCATACTTTTCCAGACTCGTAGATTCTCAGACCATATTTAACATAAATGGTTCATACAGCATTATTTTCAGCTTTATATTTGGTATATAGCACAGTCATCTGTAAATATTTTTATTTTCTCAGGGGTTTTTCATTGATTTTCTTGCATACATACAGTAGATACAGACTTTTGCTATTCACATGCGCACGGGAATATTTTGCTCACTTACACATTACATTTTCTAGTTTTATAAACTATAACCCATTTCCTTTGTGCGTCACTGCCATACTAAGAAGAAAATGAGGGCATGGATGCACATGAATTAATAGAGATCTATTTGCTCAAAATTTGGCTTTCCTTAGGGTAGTACCCAGGGCCATCCTTAGGGGGGTGCAACTGGTGCAGTTGTACCGGGCCCTGCAGCAAACGGACCGAGGGGGACCCCCCCCGGAACGCGATCGGACCGAGGTGGACCCCAACCAAAAAAGTTCCTACCTGTGCAGTCAAAGATGTGCGATTATACTATCACACATCAACAATTAAAAAAAATATGAATATGTAGCCGCTTGCATTTAACATATTCAAGGACAAACACAGACCTTGCCTCGGCACAAGTGAGGGAAGTACACAAACCACAATCTTTTGTAAATCTTCTTAAATCTTTTTGCCCCTCAAATGCAATTATAAAAATGAGCCCATGCTTTGTTCATGTAATCCATGTTTGGATTAAGTTTGGAATCCATATGGTGCGACCACTGGCTGGTGTCAAATCAAGGCAATGAAAAACGTGTGAGAGAGAGGAGGAAGGGAGGAAAGAGGCAGAGGGATGTGACTTTTTGGAGATGTGTTGTGCTTTGACTATCTTTAGCCCCCAGTGAGACTCTGAGGCTTTTACTCATTACCCCTCCTTTTCCCTTCACTTTGATTTCCTTCACCAGTCTTCCCCTGTACGCAGGGTGTCACACAAGGGCCGGGCCTGCCACCTTTGGGGAGAGGTCAGTCTGAAATGTCGGTGGATGACGTATTACCACAGGGACTAAGATGAACAGATTTGAAAAACTAATGAGGATAGCTAACATTTCTGTCAGTTGTCACTGGCCCTGCCAATGCGAGCATGAGATATAAAACCCCCAGTGATTCGGCATGAAAAACATCTATCTGGAAAATAAAACACCACAAGAGACTTCTTATTTATCGGTCATGAATACGGTCGCCGCAAACAGACACGACAATGCAGATTTCTTGTGAAGTCCATCAATAAGACACTGGAAATCCAGCTGTTTCGCATTTCCCCACCGAAGCAACACTTAACCTTGGGCTCAGGAGTTTCACTCTTTGGCTGAGCTTAAAATGTGATTCACAGTTGTGACTGCCCATACAAATGCAGTTATTCCCTGGCTGCGGCATTGTAAACCCAGCAGCCTTACTGCATTTGTACCGCACTATAAAGTATAACTTTGACTCCTGTCTGACACTTCACAAAAAAATATGAAGCATAAAAGATAAAAGGGCTGTGACACGCTGACTTGAATCAAGCAGTCATGACAGAGAGACTTCAGCTGCATTCACACATAAATAGTGATGGTGCTGACTATCGATTAAAATTGATTCCGTTTTTACATAATCTTGAATGTTGGAATCAGAATGGAAAGTTTCTCCCTCCAAGTGTGTACTAACTACTTGTGGAAGTGACAGCTTCTATTTTTTCTGTTTTGTGGGTGGCATAAGGCACTTTTAATTAGTGATTTGTAAATCACAAATCACTAATTAAAAGTATATAATTTTATATATTATTCTCATGTAGTATCTAGTATAATTAGCATGTTTCAGGCTCATGTTGAAGGGCGTGGCTCTTCAATAGGGGAACTGACAGACATCCTACAAATATCTAATGACCTAACAAATAAGGCAAAATATTTAAAAACTTCAATTGCACAGAACTATTATAGTTCTCACAAAATACAGATTATGCATAAGAATGGGAACATTGCTCACAGCAATGGATTTGAAGTCTGACAGTAATTGTCTTGAAATCTGTTGAAGGCGGCGAATTTGTTACACAAGCGATGCTTTGATGGGGATGAATTTAGAGATGCAACTTCTCTGCAGCACGTTCAAGCATGCTGTCAGCATACCAAAACCCTCTCAGAGAAGAAAAGTCTCTTAAACCACCCCATTTCAAGCACAGCATCCTAAAATATGAAAGTTAAAAAAAAAACAAATTAGATGCACTCAGTGGTCCACCACCATAATCAGTTAGGCTGTCTATCCTGACTCATCTCTTCATTTAATTTAGTATGTCAAAACAACTCACATTTTGTTTCATGTTAGTCACAACTACTACAAAAGCAAGTAGATACAGTGCACAAAATCAATTTTGGATCAGGACTGGTCTGTGCATTTCAACAGACTTCTACAACAAAACCCCTAAAGGGCTTATCTGAATTAAATATATATATATAAAAAAAACACTACAAAAAATGTCTTAGACAACAAACCTACAATCACCAGTTTGCTTCAAGTCATGTGTGCTCTCTTCGAGATGCCATGTTAAACAAAAGAATAGCTAGTCTGGAGGAGTACAAATAATGTTCCATCATTTGTTTTGAAATAATTCCAGAATTTAAAATCTGCAACAGACGAGGGACAGTAATTGGCACTTTATGGAGCAGAAAACAGGTGCCTACCTCAATCAGTTTGTTGGCGTGCTCACGGAAAACTTGGGCATATTCCTTCACCTCCTTTTCATTACCATTCTTGGCAGCCTCGATCAATACCAGCAGTGGAACATTGGTCTCCAGAAAAGAGTCTGACACGTGGTCCATCACAGCCTTCCGCAGCTGAAATTATGAATACGCAAATAAACAAACCCTTAGCTAGTGTATGATCACTCAGAGCACCTGGGTTTGGTGTATTCATTTTTAATACGTAATGTAAACATAACATGCATTTAAAGAGGGAGTCATGATTTATTATTAAGGAGAAGGACGTAAAGTATTCTTGTTGACATCTATAATCAAAATAAATGTGATTCTGTGCACTGCTTCAAGGTGAACGGACCTGTCTGCGCAGGTCACGGGTCTTCTTAGTCATCCTGTCGATGGCAGTGTTCAGGGCATCGCTCTTCTCTTTATGTCCAGCCTGTGATAAAAACAAACAGAGGAAAATATACTTAGGCTCATTTAAACTTCTTATAGTCAGGCTCGCAGGGAAAAAGAAAAACGACAGGTGGGAGTTAAAGCTGAGGACTGAAAGGACAAGACAAACTTGTAAGATATGATGGATAAGATGCATTTTCTACAGAGGAAGAAAAAAAGTTAAACAGCATGAGTCACTTAGATGGTAACAACCCCGTGGCAAACATTTCATTTCATTCTTAAAAACTTTGTAGGGGTTTAGGTTCTTTTACCCCCCTTTGGCGATTATTGTTTCGTATGACTAACGTGACTTGTGGTACTGTCAGGAGGCACCCGCCCACATTCTTTCACCGACACATTTTTCAGCTCAAAAATACAGTTTTTGTCTGTCACATTCTTGAGCTGGGCTTAAGCAGTCCATGAAATAATTCATGGCACAAATAGCTCTCCTGTTGTGAAAGTACAAAAAAAAAAAAGGATGTAGGGCATAGGCACACTTAAAGATTAGTTAAAATGCGACAAATTCTTTTGAACTGGTGTCTGATTCTTCCATCCCCAACCTTCAAGGATTAAAATGTAAGTAAGGCACTTACATCTAAAAAACAAACCATTATGTGATGGGTCAGACAGCTTTTAACAATACACAAAGTTCAGAGGAAGGTAGGCAGGAGGAGTTAAGTCTGGTCAAGCAGAGTTCACATGTTAGCCAACACAATGATTGCAATTTATGTCGGAGATAAATCTGAGCAATTTCCACACTTTACAAGGCGTCCACTTGTCCGTCGCTTCAAGCCAGGTTGGCTAGTGTTGGGAGAGTGGATCTCACTCACATGCCCCAGACAAATTGCTCATGTGCAGTGGTGGGTAGGTAAATCTCCAACACAGGGAAAAGCCTGGGGGAAGGCCGTCACAGGGGCACAAGCAGCACAAGCGTGACAGTCAATGAAATATGGCAGTGGCACTGGCAGTTCGGCCCCCCTACATCCTCACCCCATTGTGTGGTACATGGTAGGAGGCAAGTGAACGCCATCGGCCTTAATACCCTACTGATTTTGTGCCAGTTGGATGAAAGCACTTCAGAGCAATGTAGATTCTCCAGTGTAATGGTGAGGGACTGTCAATTCTAAATCACTAACCTTCAGATCAGTTGCTCATCGAATTGAACAAAAATTACCTAGATAAGCGCAAATGGTACATCCATCCACAGCGCAACTAAGAAAACTCGACGGATATTACCTATATGATCGCATATTCCCCCGGAGGGCGAAATGACTTGGATCACTCAATATTGATTTTGCCTCGAGCAGCTCCACTTAATTGGCCAGTCATTTGACTCCTCACACTAGTTTACGTGGTGTTTTCACACATATAGTTAATGATGGTCAGGTAGAGCTGTGCTTTCAGCATGAACAAATCTCCCCAGTTTGGTGGAAGGAAAAAAAGATTTTAAAACTCCTCCTCAGCAGAGACATCCCTTGAGGGCAGATTACACACCAGTGAGAAAAGTATCTGTAAAAAAGTAGTATGACCTATGGAGAAAAACGACAAATAAATCATACGCACACAAAATGGCCCAGGTCATTTTAGAAAGTGACCACCCCAAAAAAAGAAACACAGATGTTCAAATTAAGCACAGTGGGTACAATGGCACGAAAGCAATTTTAGCACAACCCACAGTCACCGTGTGCACAGGAGAAACAATATAAATAAATAAATAAATAAATAGGGATTTGCCAAGCTACACACTTGGAAAATTAACTAGACAGTGGCTTATCTGAATAAAGAAAGATTTGTATAAATGGGCTGGTTTAGAGTCACGTTTACATTTAGATACCTATCGTCGCATTCAAAAACAGAAGACTGAAATCTGACATTGTAAAAA
This sequence comes from Sinocyclocheilus anshuiensis, assembly GCF_001515605.1. NCBI lineage: Eukaryota > Metazoa > Chordata > Actinopteri > Cypriniformes > Cyprinidae > Sinocyclocheilus > Sinocyclocheilus anshuiensis. The sequence continues at coordinate 335,942 of NW_015548201.1, read as the reverse complement.
AGTTCAACTTTTTAACTTGACAAGGTCCTAAATACAACTCATTCCATGAGATCCTGGAAAAAAAAAAGTCACGTAATGCAAAGAGTCCAACTACAACAGACCAACAATTACACATAACAGGAATAATTTTTCACAGCAGGCGATTTGACATCTAGCAATAATTGTCCTGAAATTTACTGAAAGCAGAGAATGTGCTACAAAAGCAGTACATTGATGGCGGTAGCAGCATCGTTTTAAAGGGGAATTCAGAAAATGTCTTTGCAATGTCTTGATTTTTTAAGTCTGTGAGCAAACAAAAAAGTTGAAGTTTTTTATAAATAAGTAATATGAGATATATAAAAACATATACAAATACATACTATTAAAATATTAAATACAAACTAATAAAAATAAAATGACATTAAAAAAAAAGTTATTTTGGAATCAAAATAGTGGTTTTCAACCACCTGCTAATCTGATCTGCTAATACATACTCTTTCTCATCCATTTTTAGCCAGTAAGCATGATAGGCCGTCATCCAACATGTCAGGCTTGATTTCATTAAAAAAGGAACGTTTTCATTTCCATTACAATACATTCAGCAAACCCACATGAAGAAAAATTAGCCAAAGACAGAGGAGCAGAGAAAAATGCAGACAACAGCTACATTGTGCACGTCTTATGTTTAGTGAAATCTCCTGTGGGGCTATGCAGTGTGAATGCTCTATTAAGTCCAGCATTCAGACTCTGTCCCCACCACCGCAGATCGACAGGAGTATAAAAGGTCTCTGTGACGGCGGTTTGCTTGTGACGCGTTTCGTGTTGAAAACCTGAACGAGCGAAAGGGAGAGGGAGCAGAAGGAACAATCTGATTGCAAGTCATCGTATATCAAATGAAGTATCAGCTTCCTGTGCCAACTGAATTATATTGTAAACTCATTCATCAACACGTAATCAAAGTAAAATCACAAACAAAATAATTCAAAATCACCTAATATGTATTTTAATTTACTACTACAAAGTAGTAAATCACCCAGCTTCATCACAAACATATACATACATACTAGGGGTGGAACGGTTCAACTTACTCACAGTTCAGTTTGTATCACAGTTTTAGAGTCACAGTTTCGGTATGGTTCGGTATGTGCTATGTTTAGGGAAAAACTATACTGTCAAATAAAAATAAAGAAAATAAGAATAATCTAACTACAAAGCAACAGCACAAATAAATTCAATAGAGTAAAGATACAAATAAAATAAACAGTGATTTTCAAGTTTTTTTTAGGTAGGTCTAACATTAGTGTTTAGTTAATTAAAGATTAATCTTTATTAAAGTTACAAAAGCTCAAGACCAGTGAGTGATTTCCTTGTTGTTGCTGTATGATTAATATTAAGAAAGTGCTGTCACTTTAAGAGAATTCACTGATCCACTGCACTGATACAGTACTTTCAGCCGGCTATGTCTGCTAGGATACTCACCAAGACGGGCATTTTGACAATTTTTGTGTGAATTTATCTACTCAAACACAATACTTCAGAGAGAGCTTAATATTTGCGAGCTCTCTGAGGCGCGGGTTCACGCGCTTCGGATGAGCGCACGCACAAATCTTCTCACTGCGTGCAAGCTCGAGTCTTAAATGTTTAAACTGGCCAGGCTTAAATGGGTTTAGTTTAAACACAAATGTCAACGTGTGCTGTTCAGGTCTTGCCACGCGTGCTATCAGCACGATGACGGAATGACTGCTCACATTCCAGCATATGGCACTCGCATTGAACAAGAGTGAATGGTTTGTCCACGTTTGTTTTATTTCCCCATCGCTGTTGTTGTAATGTACTGGGAAGCCAGAATGCACATCCATCAACAGAAACATACATTAGCCAAACCCTGTTTGTTTTACATGTTTTTATTTAAAACAAACAATATTACAGATGCGTTGTCAGATTTCAGTTGAACCGCGGTAGTGCGTGCCGAAATGTGTGTGGAGAACCGTACGGTTCGATTTTTTACAGAGAACCATTCCATCCCTGGCTGCAACAAAAGCACAGAATAACATCTCAGCTCCTCTCCTCTGCCTTTCCCCTCACTGCATCTCCCCTTCCTTGGTGCCGAGAACTCCACACAACACAGCAGAGCCACATGGAACTGGCGTCGCAAGTGCAGCCTCAGCCTGCCATCAACAAGTTAGGGATGAAGGAGCTCGAGCAATGAAAGAGGAATGCGTGATCTTCAATTAACCAATTGAGCTGACATCACTGCGGTGGAAAAGGAAAAAGGCAGCTAAGGGACGAAGGGATCTGCTCAGCGGTGCTGCTTTGGATGCAAATCAACTTCAAATTTAAGGATTCTTGGAAGGCAAATAATGTTTGTCTTTTCTTAATCTGGGAATTAAATAGCAGGACTGAAAAAAGGTCAGACCGGACAAAAGAGAAAAAAAAACAGCATCCCAGGACATGGAATTCCTGAATTTGGTTCAACTGGGGGGGCACAGCACTTCTTTATTTCTGAAGAGCTTGATTCCTTTTGTATTTACCCAAAAGGTTTTTTTCTCTGTGGATTTCTCTTCCATCTGGCTGCTCCAAAAGTCTGCGGAAAAAGACAGTTGAATGCAGCCTCCGATGTACACAAAAGAATGGGTAAGTTAGCTCTTTTATTCACAGAGTCTGGACCTGAATAGGCAATGTAGTGAATAGGAGGGGGGACAGTGGTTGGCAGGGTCTCTAGAAACATCTATATATTTAAAAAGCGGCTTTCCTTTTTTTACTTAGTAGACTTATAATATTTAACAAGCAGTAATTTGCAGCAGGAAAAGGGGGAAAAATATAACTTACTAGCCACTTTATAAAAATGACAACAAAAAAATTTACGGCAAACTGGCATGGGAAAAAATTGAATGATAAACTGCATTATAGGAAAAAAATGTAATGAAACCTGTGAATAAAATGCTAATACTACAGTTCAAACATATGGATAGATAATTTATGCATTAAAATTACTTAAGCATAACTATCAGCGCAAGTCATTGAACATTCCCCTTAAACATTCTTAAAATTCTTGGATCAACTAGCAGATTGCATTGACTATGTTGACAAATACAGAGAGAGCGCCATGATAATGCCATTTCAATGATAATGGGGGAAAAAAAATGTTTCTGTGTACTGCAGAGATTAGATTTCCCTCCCCCCCCAGTTTATTTTCTTATCTTTAAACCCACCCAGGTTTCCATTCAAGGTGGCCATTGGTGGGACAAGCACCAGCGGCACTTTGCGTGATCAGCATGCTACTGTGCCTCCCTCCTGTGTCATGCACAACCTGCCCCCAGAAATGCCGATGTGAGGACCTGCAGTTTTACTGCGACACGCAGGGGCTCCTGGCGCCCCCAGACAGTGTGGATAAAGGGGCCCTTGGACTTTCGCTCAGACACAACAGCATCAGCGAGCTCAGCTCAGACCAGTTCTTTGGCTTCACCCAGCTCACTTGGCTTCACCTGGACCACAACCAAATAACCACCGTGCATGAGGATGCCTTCCAGGGGCTGTACAAGCTCAAGGACCTTAACCTGAGCTCAAACCGCATCACCAAGCTGCCAAACACAACCTTCATCCACCTCATCAACCTGCAGATCTTGGATCTCTCCTTCAACCAGATGACAGCTCTGGAGCCTGAGCTCTTTCATGGGCTCCGGAAACTCCAGATCCTACACCTGCGGTCAAACTCACTGCGCACAACGCCTGTGCGGGCCTTCTGGGACTGCCGGAGCCTGGAATACCTTGGCTTGAGCAACAACCGGCTCCGTAGCCTGGCCCGGAACGGCTTCGCCGGGTTAATTAAGCTGCGGGAGCTCCATTTGGAACACAATCACTTGACCAAGATTAACTTGGCACACTTCCCTCGTCTGGTCACCCTCCAGTTCCTTTATCTTCAGTGGAACAAGATAAACAATTTAACATGCACCATGGAATGGAAATGGACAACTCTGGAGAAACTGGACCTCACTGGGAATGAGATACGTGTACTCACCCCCGACGTGTTTGAGACTTTGCCCAACCTCAAGATCCTGATGCTGGATAACAACAAACTGACCAGCCTCGATACGCAAACCATGGATATGTGGAAGTCCCTAAATGTGATTGGGCTTTCGAGCAACCTTTGGGAATGTACCAAACGAATCTGCAATTTAGCCACTTGGCTGAGCACCTTTAAGGGTCGATGGGAGCATTCTATCCTCTGCCACAGTCCTGAGTACGCACAGGGTGAGGAAATACTGGATGCCGTTTACGGATTCCAATTTTGCCAAAATTTCTCAGCCCCAGTCATACTGACCAGTACCAGCACAGAGGCCATGCTCCCCGAGATCACAAGCTCCCTGTTCGGAAATATGCAGACCCCTACGCAAGACTTCTATGCAGAGGATTTTGGGAGCTTTACGATTGTCACTACTACTACCACCACCACACAACCCCCACGCACTGCCCTCGCTACTACCATGACAGTGGAGGGGGCAGACATTACAGAGGACTACTCTGCGATGGACAACACAGTGCTGACCCAGAGGGTCATCATTGGCACCATGGCTCTGTTGTTTTCCTTCTTTCTCATCATTTTTGTAGTGTACATATCACGAAAATGCTGCCCTCCCACTCTGAGGCGGATCCGCCATTGCTCGGCCATTCAAAATCGGCGACAGATGAGGACCCAGCAGAGACAGCCAATGGCGGACCTGGCCACACAGGTGCCCTATAACGAGTACGAGCCCAGTCATGAGGAGGGTGCACTTGTGATCATCAATGGCTATGGGCAGTGCAAATGTCAGCAACTGCCTTACAAAGAGTGTGAAGTATAAACTCTATTTATTCCTACAGTTTCTGGATTTAACCATTTGTCCATTTCAAAAGAAACAGGGTTTGCTTTTGGACTTTTTTCCCCCCCTTTTCAGTTTGTATGAAGAATATTTCTTTGAAATTGTTAGCTTTGGAAATCTATGAAAACTTGAGATGACTGGGATAAATTAGGAAAGAGGAAATATAGAGAAATCAAGTTTATTTTTGTAATACAAATGCAAAGGTTCATATCTAGCTGTGGCAATCAATCTCAGCAGAGGAAGGTTGGATGTGTCACAGCATCACCAGTTTGTGTATTATGTATTCTGCAGCACAGAGGAAATGAGAAATCTATAGCCAAACCGCCTGGAACCCTGAGCTCCAGAAAACCATTTATAAAATGACATATCTTCTGATAAATGGTGAAATTTTATTCCATGGAAAAATAGTGTTACATATGCTGAGCAGTGCAAATTTAAAAGAAAAAAAAAAACAAAAAACTTTTGGTGCACGTTAGCAACACTATAGATCTCACTCACACATTCACTTTTGGGGAGAGAAAAAAAACAAAAAAAAACATGGGCAAAAAGCATATTTTTTAAACATGCTCTAAATTGAAAAAAGTAGTGTTACAAATTGAGCCACATAATGAAATTTGAACAGGGAATTCAACCCACTCACATTATTTGGCTACCTTATGTGTCAGAAATGATCGTTTCACTTTGATAGAGTCTTAAATTTAAACTAATGAGAACACTTAACTGCCTTCCCGTTTTTGCATTTGGTTAAATTCAATAAACTCTGTCTTCTTCCTTGAAATCTTAAAGCCTAGCACTTTGTGTGAAAAGGTTAAGGTCCAATATGGCCCTGCACTGGTTCTATCAAAATGTCCGAACAAGCTCCCTCTATTACGACTTCAGCAGAAATGTACTAAAATGTTAAACAGAGGCAATCCCTCAATTATCATTGTGCATATATTCTTACATAAGATGGCTCCAAACATTGACATCCTCACTGTGATAGAACAATGCTGCTTAGATCACTGCATCATTAATTAATGGTAGAGACCATCAAAGAATGTTGTGAAGCAAACACCAGCGAGAACACATTCCTAGGGAGAGGGGAAGAGCTAGAAAAAGAAGGCATGCAGAGGACACTGACAATTGCCTCCTAAAAATACAGGCATACGTTTGCTGCACTGTTCAAACACAGCATAGAGCATAATCACACCTGACAGCTTCAACATTGAGTCAATTAAGCTCAGGGAAAATTTATCTAATATTCTATCACCCAAAACCTCTGCCCTGCAAGTTTCAACCTCCTTAGCCAGTACAAAAGCAGTACTTAAAAGGAAAAAAAGACAAGAGAGTTATTACTTCATAGCCTTGCTCCTTTTAGCCCATAAAGACAAAGAAGGCCTTTTTCGTCTGTGCAAGAAATATCCAGAGGTTCATACCAAGGACACTAAAGAAACAGAAACAGAGAGAAAAGCTGAAGTAAATTGTAGCGCAGCTCTCAGGAGAGCATGCAGAAGACGGCGAGAGGCTGGGTCAGGAGACATTTGTATGCAGCACTGAGAGGACAGACATTAGAATCAAACTAAAGAAGCCGCTACTGCAGAAGCTCTTTGTGTTGCAATCAGGAGTTGGGGGCAGGGATGCACAAGGGGGTACAGGGAACACAAACACTGGTTAGCATCTAATTGAAGTCAATGAGCATTTTAGGAGCCACCGACTGAGGCTAAATCAGGGTACAGAAGCCATTAGAGGAAAAAAGAACTGCATGACAAAACAGTGACTGACAACACCCTGGGCAAGAGCTGGAAAGCTCTGAACTCCACCCTAGTTGCGCCGCAATGAGGCTTATTGCATATTTTGAAAAAAAAAAAAAAAAAAAAGGTCATCAAGCTATATAGCTTAAGAAAAAAAGGCTAAAAATAAAGAAACATGTAGTCATATCCAGGCAGAGGTTTTTGGTGGACAGCTCAAAATCTGAGAAATTGGCATCTATATCAAAACCCATTGTTTGGTCACCTACATAATGACAGTAGAAAAAACGTGGGTAATTATCCAATACTGAAATTAAGCATGCCTGAATAGACTTATTAAATTTGTCCTCTAGAGGGTGCTGTAAAATACCATGAGTGAGGAACAGCTGCTATTCTGTTACACCAAATACACAAAATAATGATCTTTAAAAAAGCATCATATGACCCCTTTAACTCCAACCCTGCAAAACACAATTTTATGTTGGTAAAGACAAATAGAAAAGGAATGTAGGTCTGTGTAGCTGATCTATTCCATCCAGCCAGAGGAGTAGCTGAGAAATAACATTACAAAATGCATTTTTTAAATGCTGTTGGACTGAATGAGGAAAACTACAGCTAACATTTACTGAGCCAAGAACCTCCACCAATGGTGTTGCTTTGTTTTGGATTTAGTGAAGCTGACCTTTGCTTTCTGCATTCCTCAAAAACACCTTGCATTAAAGAAAACATGAACATCACCAACCATCCCAAAAAAAAAAACAGACAAGCCTCACATCCTGATCTGATAGTTTAGACATAAGTTGGGGAAGAACGACTTCCTAATGAAATAGTGACAAATACTGTAATCTGTGTAAATGATCAGCTTATAACCAATCACAAAAAAACACTGAACATGAACCCATTTGCACTCCTGTAAACTTTTTTTTAAGTTTAAAAAGGGGGGGGGTTATCTTGCTATACGCTGAAGTCCTGCTGCTCATTCTGGCCAACCCAAAAACTTCTTTGTGCAAAAATGAATGCTTCTCAGCCTCCTCTCCCCAAAGCCCCGCGTTTTCCTTTTGTATTGTAGTATGTACTATTTCATATCTGTATAGTGGGTAAAGATGTGGCCAACTGAAAATATCTTTTTTTTCCCTTAAGACGTATATTTTTTAAATAAAAATGTTACAATTTATAAACGTTTTGGTCTAATATGCTCTTTAGGTACCCAAGATCTTACTTGCCTGTATACTTGCCTTCCTTTTAAATATCTTCTACACAAAGGATTGTAGAAACTCTATCATGTATCAAACATGCTGAATACAGAGATGGCTGAAAGGCTTTTAAGGATGCTGCACTCAGGGTATTTGGTCTGGGCTTCAGACAAGGTGCCCTTCTGAAGTAAATGGCTTCTGATATCATTAACATTATCATAACCCGGCACTCACCTGCCCTTCTTAAACCGAGATATCAACCGGCCTGAATGACTGGCATCAAACGCAACAGCATGACCAAGATTCAACTCTAGCCTACAGCAGAATAGTGTTCAAATCAGCTTAAAAATGCTATTATAAATACAAAATGATTGACATTGGTTGAAAATGATTATCTAGTCAACTGGTTCTTGATTTAAATATGATTTAAATAGTGGTAGGTTGGTGGACGGTGGCAGAAAACCAGCACAAAAGTTTTGTAGGAGAATTACATGTGACTAGGGCTGTCAAAAAATAAATAAATATCCAATTTCGAATATTCGTCAAATTTGAAATAAAAATCCACATTCGAATGCAAAAACGTTGCATTCGAATTTTAGGTGTGCGTCAGGCAGTATTATCAGTAGCGCACAAAATGCGACGATGATGTAAGTGTCATTGCATTTTAATGCTTTTGTTAGTCTATCCAGTTGAACCCACTAGATGCGGCGCTGCTACGTTGTTCAGATGTTGTTTACGTCAAAACCGAAACCAAGCCGTTCACACAGAACGCATATTTATCGCATTTTCTAGAGGGACATCGATCACCGTTGCACTCGCGTCTCGCACAAGAGAGCCGCATGTTTAGAGAGCTATGTAAAATTAATGTAAGTTCAACTTTTAAAATACATGTCTCAAGACTTTATGGCAGTTTTCTCCATCCCACTGCATCTCATGTTTTTAAATTAAAAAATTATTCTTTGTGATTGGTTTTCGGTCCTTTGTATTAAACTATACATACATGCATGATGACGTTTTGTTTCTAATTGTTTAAGCAACTTATAAATTATATAAGGTTTATAAACATTATTTTAAACATTATGCACTTTTTTCAAAGATAGTCGTGTTATTTTATTATGCTTTGAAGAAATGTGCATAATATTTTGCTTGATGCACCCTCTTGTGGCCTCAGGAGAGAAGCCAAAAGCTTTTTTTCCCCCTACCTGAAATTATGCCTTTTAAATTCGAATATAATTTGAATATTGATATTTAAGTAAAAAATTTGAATTTAGTTTTTCAGCCATTTTGACAGCCCTACATGTGACCATTACTTCTCTCAAGTGAAGTGCAGCATATATACATATATTCTCTGAGGTTTTTTTGGTGAGCAGAGAATGTAAAATGGTGCTGATGCATGACACCACCAGTGGGAAATTACTGAGGTCTCAGACGCTCTAGAAATACTCTTCAAAAAAATTTTAAATGAAAAGGCAAGTTAGTCACTCTGAACCCACATTACTGATTTTCATCCAAAACTGTATTATTCTGAGAAAATAATTCTGTAAAAACTGAGCTTTGGCCAGGAAGAGGAAGAATTGTGCCCATACTGAAGCGGCAAAAATTTTTTTTTTTTTTTTAAAGTATATATATATAAAAAAAAAAATCTAAAATATAAATATCAAATAACCCAAATTAAATAAATAAAATATAGCTATATTATACAGCCTAGAGAGAAACCAGTGATTTACTCAATAACACTGCAGCTGCAGCCTCTGGAGGTTTCAAAAGTGTGAGGGCGGCAGCAAGCATATGCCACAGCAGCTACCCAACGGTGTTATATACTGTGCACTGAACAAGTACTGCAGGGCAAGCTGGAAGAAAACCAATTTCCAGTGCAGAATGAAGGGGACCAAAAACAAATAATATCCCGACTGTTACTGTATGCCTAACCTTGGGAGTCCAATACATCAGGCACAGTGAATATCAGCTTTTATGTAGCCATTTTTAATGTTTTTTCTATAAAGAATACATTCATCCATCCAGACACTTGAACAACAATATTTCGTGTGTCATCTGTGATTGCTGCCTCAAAGTTGAAAGATTTTATATCTTTTGTAAATCTCAAGGTCTTGTAATCCAGACAACAGAATTGATTTTAATGATTTTACTGCAGGCGTAAGCTAAAGAGAAGCGATTGGTCGACTCCCTCCGGGTAGCTGTTGACCACTGGTCCACCGATGTTGTGCCTATAGGCATTTTCTATGGAGAAAAAGGAAAGTTGTTGGGGAGTCGGGGGTGGGGGGCAGGATGGCTGAAGCTGAACATAATTTATAGAGGACAGCCATTTCTTGGCCAGACAGAGTGTGTAAGAGAAAAGGCTTTGTGACTACAGAGGCTTCAGATGCAGCAGCTTTCTAAGGCTTTTCACTCACTGGGAAATGAAGCTATTAACTCCAAAGGTCACTTTTAATTTGGTTGCGGCCCTACATGGCAGAGGTCTGTCCTCGTCTGAAGAAATGATAACTGAAATGATTTAACTCAATTTAAGTACACTAAGATGAACATAGGAAAGTGAGAGGACATTGTGAGTCCCAACTTTGCGCTTGAACTGTACGCCATGTTCCCAATTACGAAGGCTAATTTAAACCCTGCAGGAAGACACCGAACACATACAAAAGAAATGGCAACTCCGAGACCAGATGAAAATGGACTAATGCTTTTAGAGGATTTCTTATTGTACCATAGCAGTCGCTCCAAACGTTAATTTGCTCCCTCTGTTTTCAAGTCTACGAAAAAGGGTCTTCTTTTTCTCTCTGCATCATTTCCTTAGAGCTCAGGGCTCTCAGGGATCCCAAAGGATGAATGGACACGTCTCTTCAAAACAAGTCTCTCAAAATGAACTATATTAAACCAAAGGGCCGAAGCTCCATTAGCCACCAAGGATAGTCATCCCTCATCCACTCCCTGATCAAAGCGGTCAACAAAAAGGAAATGATAGCAAGAGGCGCAATGCAGCTCAATGAACCAGCTACCGAAAAATAAAAGCATTTTTTCGTTAGATTCAGCTGAAGTACTTCTGCCCTTGGATGTTAAGATGATACCAAATGTTGTAGTGCTAATTACTAGCTGCGCATGTCAAGCGCACAACCTCTATGCTGCAAATGCACAAAGATAAATACGGATGAAGTCCCATGAATAGTTTTTTTAGCTGACACAATTTTTTTGCACATCTAGTCATACATGTAATCATGCTGTGATGTTATATTAGCCGATTTCTTGGTTTGAAAAAAAAAAACTAAATGATAGCTAAAAGATCTAGGAATGTGTGTATTAGTAATGAATGACTTTTAAATGTTCATTTTAGAGCTTTAGTTTATAATAATGCAATGATGCAATGCATGGCAACAGATGCACAAAAGATAACTATAGGCTTGAGTTTAAAGAGCATTTAAATGTACATAAAAGCACCAGAAAGAAAAAAGAACCAGCCATCACATTTGATTTCTACATTGTTAATGATGATGACCTACACTATGTCACTACAGTAGATGTGGAGACGCAGGATTTAAATGACAAAATGCTCTATTTATCTCGCACATGGTTGCCAAGGAAACAATGTTCAGCCAAACCGAATTCGTGTTCATTACCATCTAGAGTGTGACGAACAGAGACATTCATTATGCTTGTTCTGACTAGAAGTAACTTTATGCAGCCCTATTCACGAGAATGTCTTACACATCTAAGCATCAGAGGAAAGTAATACCAGATAGCAACGTGCACACTGAGCTAATGCAATGAGTCAGAGCTAATCCACAGCAGCAGGTTAAGAAAAGGACCCTAATAACACTGACATACCTGGTCTTTGACTTGTCAATAGAGGTGACCTTCATGCTACAAGGCTTAGTAACAAAAGCAGTTACACAATCGAATAGAGAAGCATTTTCTAGCCTGCAATACCATGCCATCAGAAACAGTCAAGCTGAAAACAGCACACTGATGCGGCACATGGAAGGGCTCCCACCGCCACCCACAAGATCTTCATAATCAAATATGATGCAAGCGTGCTATAATTACTTCTATCTGGATTCCATCACAATTGCCCATTATTTCTCGGTGCCACAGGTGAAACATCTGCACCGCACTCATCATTGACTCGCTGAATACAGTCAAGAGACCATGTGCACAATTTAAGTAAATCCAATTACTGCCTCGAACCTCTTGAAGAGATGCTCTTGAAAAGCAATCAGATATATCGAAGGGCAAATTACATTGAGATCTTAAGTTAAGACCAGCCAGATGCTATGACTATAGCCCATTTCTTCCAGTACCACTCCATGTCTATTCGCTCAAAAACAAGCCTTTTCAACCAGGCCAGAAGCAATAAAGCAACCATTTGCAGGCACAAGAAAAATGCTACTGGGAAACTCAACAACCTACAGGCTTCAAGGTCTCAAGAGCTGCATATGCTTGAAACATTTAATATGAGCTTCCAATTAATCTTGAAAACGCTTACCAGGGAGGACACATCGATCTGGAATCTCGTCAGCAAATACCTCTGTAACATTTACTGCTTTCCACATTTTAAAGTTGCTCCTCCCTGGAGATATACAAGTGGAGGGAACTGCCAAAACCCTGTCTCGAGTCCAGCCAAACTAGTTTCTTATTCAGTCATCATAAATAGTTCACAGTGTAGGATTTTGAGAAGCAATTCTAAGTGTAACATAAGTACATCAATATCTTTAAATGAAAAAAATCACATGCATAAAAAGGTCCATTTGCACAATTAATCAGTATTTATTTTGTTGACAAAAAATACAATCAACTTTAATGAAGACGAGAAAAATTAGCAGATTTTGAAATTCGAAATTAGATTTTGAATTAAACAATTAAAATGGCGAGGAAATAGCACAAATTATTGGCATTGTTTATTAAATATAAACAATGCCAATAATGGTTTTAAAGTAAACTGAGATGAGTATTATTGATTCAAATAATCAAATCATAATAAATGTCAAGTTTAAGTTAATATAAAATGCTTGAATATTTTGAAGACTTTCATCTTGACTAAATGTAAACATTTTTAAAATGTAGTTCTGTCGACTAAAATTACATGCCATTTTAGAGTAAAAGTGATTTTACTTTATGAATATGACAAAATTGAAAGGATTTTTATCAAAAGACAAAAAAAAAGTAAAAAGTTTTAAAAAAGTAAAAATTAACATTACTAATGACAGCTATCATTAAAAAAAAACCTTGTTAATTTCCCCTTTTGATTCAATTGAATAAATTTACAGCACTGCAGTTTATTTAGAAACTTGACTTTTCCAACAGTGACATGTCACTAGAAACGACTCGATACATTATGTATAAGAGGGTGACCTTTTCATTTCAAACACAACGTGCACCAAAGAAGGTGCATGATAGCTAGGGCTGGGCAAAAAATCGAATGCGATTTTCATGCGAATCTCGTCAGTAAAGCCGCTTCTGGTGATTAGTAGTAAATCTCCAGCACATGCTTTCAGATGGAGCGGCATTTACTACACAGAGCCGTAGATCACTGACAAGCTACACAAAATCGCGTTCAAAATCGCAGGCGATTCATAGCTGATGATGTAATTTGAATGTACAGCATGATGTACAGCAATTGCACAGCCCTAATGATAGCCATTCCTCAGTATTCTAGAGAGGTCTGCAAAACTGGACAACATGTAGTTACTAAGCCTCGGCTCAGGACTGAGGGGCAGAGAATGGGGCATGTCAAGCTTTGCAGCGTTCATCTGTCTTCACAGAGCAATCAGTTGTGGCATCCAGTCGCTGTTGGCAAATCGTACAGAGCGGTTAATAAACATGGCATGCTATCTGTCTTCATACTGTCAACTTTAGGTTGAAGTCTGCCATGAGGCCGATTCCAATGTGGGTTATTGAACCTCGAGGGTTTGAATACCAATGCTCTTGTTCACAGTGGGGATCTTTTCTCGTCCTTCGCACTGTCTGCTCTGATGATCTATAAAAATGAAAAAGCGGTGTCACCAGCAAAAGGTGACAAGATCTTTTGATTTATTAAGAATGTTCAACACAAATTTATGCAACCGTTCACGTGCCCTAATTATCAGGGGAATGATCCTTGGCCACTTTGAATACAAGCCCATGTGTCAAACTAGCAGAGCATATCTTTGACACAGTGGCACCTTTGCAAGAGTTTTCAGTATATCCCAGATGATGAGAGAAGACATGAGCATGACTTAATGCTTCAATCATTATTAAATCTTACAGAGAGAAAGTTCTGCTGTGCAAGGAGAAATCTAATTTCTTAAAATGTTCACCTCCTGCCCTTTCAATTTTTGATTCATTAATATTCATGCTATGACTGCTCCTTTGAGTCCATTCTGGCCAAAAGAAAAAAAAGACACTACATACCTAAAGCCTAACATCTCTCCATAGATTAAAGGAACCATACACCAAAGGAGCAGTATCTCAAGCAATTCACCAATAATGCAATAATCTATTTTCGGTGATAATTTTAAACAACAAAAGAAATTGCTAATTTAGCATGCACTAACCATACAACAATAGCTAGCACTGTGTTAATTTCAAAGCTCATTTCAGAAAGACCCATTCAAAGATACTGAAAAACTCTGTTAATAACCCAGACCTTGTGCTGAACCCAGTATAAAATGGTCGCCCTTGAAAACGAGCCACACATCACAATACGTTTGTGACGTATTCAAGACACACAAGGACCAGCACAGGCTATTAACTTTTAATCTGCCATTCGCAAAACAATCCTACAAAGTCAACAGCTTTAAATGTCTCATAAAACAAGCAGCTTACAAGATTTTTTATGTGGATGCTGAGAACAACAAGAGCTTAAGCATGTGTCTATATAACACATGAGCTAAATGGACATGTAGCAGCACTCTGAGAAACATTGCAATCTTGAAGACTGTAAAAGAGCCAGTGTGACAGGAATCAAACCAGTGGGACCATTAAATAACCATTTCTCTTCAGATCTTGACAATATATCAGGAGAAAATGTGTTTTTCTATGTTACCTATGAGGTCAATGATGCCCTTGACAGTCACAACGGCAAAATCCTAAGCCTCTTCTGAGGCCAACCCAGTTTAGAGTCAGAAATGCTACATCACCAAAGTGAATGTGGGCAAATGCCATTATCCATGACAGCAATATTTAATAGCCACTAGTCTGAATCATTCTGTCCTTGGAAAAATATCAAATATTTCCATTCTATGGTATATTTGAAAGGAAAAGAGCTGAGACGCTTCCCTAACAGTTTTCCAGCAAAAAAAATACAGTTGTCTTGTTCTAACAAATGCTCACTAGATCAAAACTAAACTGAAAGATCCATGCTAGCTTTTGAAGCTTGAGCAAGCCATTGATTTCTGTTTCTGAACCATTCAAAGGCTTGCGGTCTGTGCACCTCATAAACAGCTTTGTCTAACACTGCAAAATTTGGTAAAATGAACAGCAGAAAAACAAACAAGCATTTGGATAGATCTTTTCTCTTTTTTGTGAGCTGCTTCATTCTGGGTGTGTGTATTTTATTGCTATGACTGTATCCCCTGTGAATGTTATATCTTTAAAAAAAAAAAAAAAAAAAACATCAATTATGATATAAAAAAAATTATACATAAGATATTAGGTGTGAAAGTACTTACAAAACAAGTCATTAAAAATGGGTGCAATATAAAGCCAAGCATTTAAACTAAAAGATAAATCACCCTGGTTCATGGGGCTTGGTGGTTTCTGAAAGCATGCAGCACCATTTGTGTTTGGGTCAAACTAATTTAAATATTTGTTTTCGGGGGTTCAGAGGCAATTAATCTTGGCCTAACCTTATTTATCAGCAGGAAAACAACTTATTCGGTTCCTCTGGATATTTATTAAATGCAATTACAAGACATTTCAGGAAGTTTGTAATGCAAATTCCCAGGATCACCTCTCTTAGATTAAAAGTCTAAATGTTGGTTTAAATGTAGCTTTAAACAGTGAACTGCAACTGCAGTCCCTAGCGGAGCAGAAAACCATTTCAAATATTTCTAAAGCAACTATACTTTGTGTTTGAGGAGCACTCAATGATTCATCCTGTTTCTCCAGAAAGAGACAATGCATTAAACACACTCGCTTGCATTTAAAGTACCTCTTTTCGCTCTCTTTCCTTAAGCATTGCTGGGCTAGAATACATAATTTGGATTTTTACTGTCATTTAAATGTACAAATCACAGTGCATTTGAAGGACTAAAAGAAAATGTGTGCACTTTTTTTTCAATCTGCAGAGAAAATAAGCAGCTCAAGGTCACAGTCATGTTAACACGCAATCACCCTTAAGCAGGAGGCATTTAATCTTCATTTGGAAAGGACAAAGGGAACATCCTTTATGAATTTAAATATCTTTGTTCCTTCAACCCATTGTTTGAATTACAGTGTCTACAACCTGGAAGTGGCCAATGTCATGACAGCTTGAGATAGTCTACACTGGGCGCTGCACATCACCATAGAATGCTTACTAAAATAAAGTTAATGAAGTCAGTTTATATTTTGCATTTTTATTTTTAACAAATATAGTCCTATTTTATTCTATTTATTGAGCTCTATAAAAGTAAAATAACTTCCCTCTTCTTAGGGTGGAATAATGTCTTGGCAAGGTCAGAATCATGGACAGGTGGAGATGTGGGTGGCCCTGTTCCCAATGATGGCTCAAATACATTCAGTACATACCAATTAGGGCAGGGCGATAAAACGACAATAATTATCATGATATAATTTTCCTTGATAAAACGATAAGAGTTCGATAAATGTTCGATTTAATGTTTATGTGCCAAAAGCAGCACAGCGCCACACAGACCATTTATCCGCTAACTGCACCATAGTATTGTGGGATATTAATATTGAATTGCATTATATTATTAATGTAGACATGTATTAAATGCATTAAAGGAGTAATGGAATATAATTACAGCATTTTTGTGATTAAGCTATATCGTTTTTGCATTTATACTAAATGTATTTAGACTACTGTTTTTCATTCAAATATCTAGAAACCTTATAGTTACATTTTTACCATGGTATTGAGGTGCTATATGTGTGGATTTAACAGTGGTTATCATGATCTAAATGTATGAAAGACCAATGGTTAATTTTAATAAAATTCAAACAATACAAAAATTAGGTTGTTACAATTTTCAAGGATGTTACTGTTTTTGATAATGAACAAATTTACATCTGCATTCTAACTCGAGCTACTACTACTGTCAACTGCAAACTGTGCTGAAGAGACGCGTCATTAAAGTCAGGCAACACAAACCTGTTTCATGATTTGAAACAATATCACTCATTAGAACATGCAGAAACTAATAAATTAATTTTTCTATTAAGATATTTATTTTGTTAAGGAAAAATGACTGGAAGTGTAAAGAATAATTCAAACGCATGAAGTGTTTGCCATGTTCTGGCCATAAAGCGTTGTTTAAAACCACAATTAACAGTCTGGTTTCTACAACCTTCACTTAGGAGTAAAAATCTGCCTTTAAACTTGAAAGAAATAAAGAAAGATTTGAAACTTATTGTGATAATTATCGATATTGACTTGTATGAAAAAATGTGTGAATTTTTTTGGCCAAATCGCCCAGCCCTAATACCAATTCACTGAACACATACACCTTGCAGCCTAGCCGGCATGTCTTGCCCTCAACAAGGGAAAAAATAAGAGTGATTTGTAACTTTCAAATAAGGCCTATGATTAAGTGTCTGGAAAAGTACATCTGACAAGAAAGGCAACTGCGACAGTGACATGCACTTACTGAGCAAAAGGCAAATTATGACCAGTGTGAACGTACAACAAAATTTGCCAGATGGAAAATCAGTTTATATACCCAATAGGAAAACTGGATTAAAAACATTTTGGAGGACAAAGTGAGCTATTAGGATGACACTGACTACCAAAAACACTGCATATGCAGACACCCACTATTAGTTTGATGGGCCACAAGAGAACATTTGTTTAGTTATGTGCCTTCAAATTGCCAAATTCACAACACGCATAACAAATAGCACCACTACTTCAGAAAGCACTGATGCATTATTTGTCAAACTGATCATGCAATTAAACAGAACCTAAACAGAAAACTGTAACAGAGTTGCAACACACTTTAAATTAATATAAAGTTACTTTCAACCACCCTGATCAAAGAATACTTAACAGTAGGGCTGAAACGATTCCTCGAATACCTCGAGTAACTCGAATACAAAAAATCATCGGCTTCGTTTAGTCCATTTACTGTAACTACACACGGAACGCCGTGTTTCCCCATGGACCATTATTACTGACGCACAACCCGATAAACGCAGGACCAGACCATAAACTGTATAAAAACAGGGACCAGCCTTTAAAAAAAAAAAGTGCTGGACATATTTAAGACCGTAAATCAATATGGTGGCTAGTTATAATGTCCCTACGTTAGCTATGTTTTGTGAAAGACTAAACGCCATTGTGCAAAAAAAAAAATACCACAGAAAGAAAGTTAGTCAATATCACACGAAGAGTGCCAGTTTTCACCTCTAAAATCAGCATGATTACAAATGTGATTTTATTCAACAGTTCAATAAACAAGAAGGTAATATTATGAGACTCACGTTTTAGACACTATATTGCCTGGTTTTGCTTTATTTTGCAAACAAAAAAATTCCAAACACAGCCACAGCGCTGTTTTGTGTCTCTGTGCAACATGACAGCGTTTCTTTCCTGAATGAATCACCCGTTTAAATGATTCGGTTCAATCGCAATGACTCACTTCTTAACAGTGACTTGCTGCCACCTACTGGCGGTTTTAATTTCACATTTAACGTATCTTTTCGTTTTTTAAATAATTTTAAATATCAGTATTCAATGTTTTATGTTTAAAATAACAAAATATTATGCATTTGTAACGGCAGGTTAAATGCATTCATGTCCCTCTGTGTGGGAAATTATCCCATGCAGCTTCTGTGTTTCCTCTGCATTGCAAAGATGAATTTTAATACTGATATCATTTGTTTGGCAACCCCCCAAATGTCTTTTATTCTAATTGACTGATTAAATGTAAGAATTTGACTCAAAAGATGATGCACATTTTAGAAAAAAAAAAAGGCTTTATAAAGGTAAAAATGACCATAAAATGTAAAAAATCAATTTAAACTTATTGGAACAGATTAATTTCTATCACTGCTGTGAACTGACCCGCACACAGAATATGAAGGATATCAAAAACAAGTTTTACACACACACCAGTACGTATAGAGACATTTAAAAGGGTTTATTCTCCAAATAACTAATTTCATATTGCAGAAAAATGTGTTTAAAAATTGTGTATGGTCTCGTTCTTTTTCCAAGCTACCTTCCTGTCCACTGATTTTTGCCTCTCACAAAAGCCACAAAGCCTTCCAAGAAGACAGTAAAGGCTTATGTCATGCTTGAGCTTTAGTTAGGCTGAAACTTGAAAGTTCCGTTGCACGACATAAATGCAATGTTTAGGTATTATTATTATTTGGATTATTATTATTTAGATTTATGCCTTAGTTTTAGTTTGGACTGTTTACCTTTTTTAAAGTAATGTGAAATTGATTTTTGTATTTTTATTTATTTTATTTTTTTATTTATATATTTTGTATTTGCATTTTGAATGCAATTTGGCAATTAAATACATTAAATGGGTTCAGTTTTCACGGTTATTAATGCATGCAATTTCAGCAATAAAAATGTTAATTTTTCTAAAAAGAAAAGAAATTAGTTGTTTATTTTAAGAGATCTATCTTATTATCTCTTGCATATTTAGTATTGCTCTTTAATAAAGAAA
>NW_015548201.1:314129-315665 GCF_001515605.1 Sinocyclocheilus anshuiensis | reverse complement strand
TAAATGCAATGTTTAGGTATTATTATTATTTGGATTATTATTATTTAGATTTATGCCTTAGTTTTAGTTTGGACTGTTTACCTTTTTTAAAGTAATGTGAAATTGATTTTTGTATTTTTATTTATTTTATTTTTTTATTTATATATTTTGTATTTGCATTTTGAATGCAATTTGGCAATTAAATACATTAAATGGGTTCAGTTTTCACGGTTATTAATGCATGCAATTTCAGCAATAAAAATGTTAATTTTTCTAAAAAGAAAACAAATTAGTTGTTTATTTTAAGAGATCTATCTTATTATCTCTTGTATATTTAGTATTGCTCTTTAATAAAGAAAAATGACTTCTTATCCGATTACTCGATTAATCGGTGGAATAATCTGTAGAATACTCGATTACTAAAAGAATCGATAGCTACAGCCTTACTAAAGTCATCACTCTTTGTATAATTTTTGTCAAACAGGACCTCATTTCACCATTGAAGAACAAAAATGAACAAATCACCATTCTATACAGAGAATATATACTGTTAAGTGTTTTTAGAGATTATGTGAAGCCATGCCTGGATGCTTTTGAAAACAGATCTTAACATCCCCATATACTAGCTAATTAAATAGGTGTTCTGCTTAATAGCCCTGGCCATATTGTGTTTTTCAGAATGACTGGAATGTTTTATTGATGAATCAGCACCTAGGACAGAAACTATTCACTCTATAATTCACTGCATAAAGCCACTGCTGATTTGCACGCTTCTGCCAGGTATGGGTCTGGATTCCCCACTGAAAGTACAGCACTCCACAACTAAAGGATGTATCCCTTCAATTTCACAGAATCCGGAGTAAATTAGGGGCACCGTGATTCAACTGAGTGAGCATAATCAATTATTGTGTACAAGAACAGGATAGTGAAATTTTTTCAATCACTGATGGCTGCTGAAAATAGCCATCATTCCAAGCTATCACTCCAAGCTTCAGAAGTCTATAGAGCTCACTCAAGTATTCTCGGTGCCAGGGTGAAAAACAATTATACAGAGAAAGAGGATAGAAAGTAAAGCACCCCTTTATTGTATGTTATGATACCAGCTCTGCCAAGCGCTACGACTTTGGAGTTGGAACAAAATGTCACTGGACATTTCATTATGAGAAGGGGAAAAATAAAAAGAGGCTGTCAAGAGTTCACAGTGTGGACTGCAGCTCATCAAAACTGCATTAGAAAAAAGACAGAAATTTTTTTTATAAAGCAGAAAACATCTGAGCACTAATTCAGCACAATTTATTGCTATTTGCCTTTATTAAAGGGGTCATATGATGTTGCTAAAAAGAACATTATTTTGTGTATTTGGTATAATGCAATGCGTTTATGGGGTTTAAGGTTAAAAAAAACACATTTTCCACATACTGTACATTATTGTTTCTCCTCTATGCCCCGTCTTTCTGAAACGTGTCGATTTTTACAAAGCTTTACAAAGTGTGCTCTGATTGGCCAGCTATCCAGTGCGTTGTGATTGGCCGAATACCTCAAGCGTGTGATGGAAAT
>NW_015548201.1:312872-313250 GCF_001515605.1 Sinocyclocheilus anshuiensis | reverse complement strand
CCTTTTGGAAGGCCAAACAAAGTAGTTTCACTTTCACAACGAAACACACAGTGCCTTCACAACATGGTGGCGGCGGCAGCAACAACGCTACAATAGGGCAGTCCAAAAAAAATTTGAATTTCGAATATTCATCGAATTGAAAATAAAAATCCACATTCGAATGCAAAAACGTTCGAATTTTAGGTGTGCGTTAAGGAGGCAGCCTTATCAGTGGCACACGAGATGCGATGACGACGTAAGTGTCATTGCATTTTAATGTTTTTGTTAACCTGTCCAGTTGAAGCCACTAGATGCGGCGCTGCTGCGTTGTTAATTGCAAATATTGAGGGAAAAGAGAACATCAATGCGGAGAAGATCTTGTTTACGTCAAAACTGAAC
>NW_015548201.1:311190-312807 GCF_001515605.1 Sinocyclocheilus anshuiensis | reverse complement strand
GTCTCACACAAAAGAGCCGCATGTTTAGAAAGCCATGTAAAATTAATGCAAGTTCAACTTTGAAAAAAAACATCGAGACTGGCGGGTTTTTTCCCCATCCCACTGCAACTCGTGTTTTTAAATGAAAAATGTACTCTGTGTGATTGGCTTTCGGCCCTTTGTATTAAACTATGCATACATACATGATGCTGTTTTGTTTATAGTTGTTTAAGCAACTTAATTATAATTGGTTTATAAACATTATTTTAAACATTATGCACTTTTTTCACAGAAAAAAACACTGTTTTCTTATGTTTTGAGTATGTGCATTAGTAATATTTTGCTCGATGTGCCCTCTTGTGGCCTCAGGAGAGAAGCCAAAAGCTTTTCTTCACCCTAACTGAAATTATGCATTTTAAATTCAAATATAATTAGAATTTTGATAATATTTAAGTAAAATATTCTAATTTAGTTTTTCAGTCATTTTGACAGCCCTACGCTACAGCGAGAATCAGAAAGTTACGCCTTCTTTCCTTGCGTGAACATTTGGGTGGCGTTATGCAAATCTTCCCACATCGTGACGTAGACAAGTGGGGGCGTGTTTAAACGAGGCGTTTTAGGAGGGCATGGACCAGTCTTAACTTTTATAAAGAATATCTCTTTGGGTTTGTGACTTTAGTCTTTGCAACTTTAGGGATCTTATCTATTCACGAACAGCTTTTAACACTCCAAAGAGAAAGGAAAACTTGAAATCGCATCATATGGCCCCTTTAAGGTCATTTTAGCTTGAGCACTGCAACAAGCACTGTTATCGCTGGTTAACCACATTAGTTAACATTAAAGGGTAGTAAATACTTTTGTCCATTGCTAGTTAATTTCAACATTTACTAATACAATAAGCTCATAATTTGTATCTAGGGGTGGGCAATATGACCAAAATCTTATATCACAATAGGAGTAATTTTATTTCACGGTAACGATACATATCACAATAGTTATTTTTGTTTAAATAAGGTCTTCATGATATCAAAATATTTGATACCATAGAAATATCATAATTCTTGTCACCAGTGTCAATATCACAAAAAAAAAAGTAATACTAGCCTTTTTTTTCTTCAAAAAACAAAACTCAAGCTCACTGAAGCCAAGTAAACAGTCAGGGATTAAAAAAAGAATAAGAAACTAATTACAAGTTACTAATCAAACGTATAAAAACACTGCATATTCTTCACTGTGAATTAAATATATATTTTTCATTAAAGTTACAAAAATGACAAGTCAATAGCAGTGAGAGATTTTCTCTTTTGTTGTTTGATTAACATGAATGACTGCTGTCACTTTAAGAGCTGTCACTTTAAAATTCATATAAATCAAATTTATATGATTGTCCATTAACATTCAAGTCAGTGGTGGTGTCCGGTGTAAAAATGTAGTGCTACAACTGAAAATATTCAGCTAAAGCGGGGGGGGGGGACATCTGTTTCGGCAAAAGCAGTTTTGGAAGGCCGAAATGGTGATGTTTGAAGCGTTTTGACTTTGAATAATCTACAGGTAAATTAGTAGCAATAACAAACCATAAGGTAACAATAACAAAAAATTATGCTAGAGTAGAAACAAGTAAAATTTGTATATAACTCA
>NW_015548201.1:295199-309690 GCF_001515605.1 Sinocyclocheilus anshuiensis | reverse complement strand
GCAGGAATATTAGACTGCTGTCACTTTAAGAGCTGCCCAGATCCAATATACTGTTACACATTTTTCTCAGTTGTTTGCTTTCACTTAACGGTTTATGAGGATACTTGCAAAGACAGGAATGTTGACACATACAAGTGTGTGCATTTAACCGTTCAAGGCCTATAAAGCGGCAAAAATATGTCCGTTCAAACCCACACTCTATGAGCACCGTTTTCATGTGTGCACGCCTCTCTGGTAGCGCTCAGAAACATTGTTAGATCATGTTAGGTAATTGTGTCAGTTAAAACCTAAAGTAATGTTAAATTATGGGTCGTTTACACCAAGGACATTAACCATAACTATACATTTTTTCACTGTAAATTATACAATGACTTGTTCTTTTTCACTTCCAAAAACTGTAATTTTAACAATATTTTATTGTAAAATTAAACCTAAAGTAATGTTAAATTATGGGTCGTTTACACCAAGGACATTAACCATAACTATACATTTTTTCACTGTAAATTATAC
Source organism: Sinocyclocheilus anshuiensis (assembly GCF_001515605.1). Taxonomy (NCBI): domain Eukaryota; kingdom Metazoa; phylum Chordata; class Actinopteri; order Cypriniformes; family Cyprinidae; genus Sinocyclocheilus; species Sinocyclocheilus anshuiensis. The sequence continues at coordinate 309,180 of NW_015548201.1, read as the reverse complement.
AATGACAAAAAAACTGTAATTTTAACAATATTTTATTGTAAAATTAAATTAAATTTAATCAGTTATTCACAGTTTATAGTACAGAAACTTAGTGTTAACCAATTAACAGCTTTTTACTGTAGCATTTGTACAGTCTTTTACTGTTAAAATCACAATCATTTTTTAAAGTGTTGGTGTGGACAAGTTTAAGTGGACAAGTTTATGTATAGTTGCCTTTATAGTTAAGACTGTTTAATGTTTGTGCTGTGGCTATCTTTTTGAACAGAAAAAGAATGTTACTTCTACACATGACAAAACAAAGCTGTTAAATACATATGCAACAAGGACAAATGACAAGGCACAGCAAAGGTCACTTAGCATCCTGAAAGGGATGAACTGGCACTACAATAACCTTCAACACAGATCTGAGCTGTCGTTTAAATGCCCTACAACACGTCTAAGACTTCAACGGGCCTTAATAGAAACTATCAGTCACGGGTGTGATGCCACAGGTCTGCAGCAGCCGACAGCAATGGTCCAAGACCCACAAGGATACGAGCGATGAATGAAAATAATGGAATCATGCTCTGTCTCTCTCACACACACACACACACACACACACTCGTCTCCCAGCATGACATAGGCAGGGAGACAGACTGCAAAGAGTGTGGCATAAATCCCCTAAGTGCCATGCCTCCATCCCTCAAACACGCATTTTATCTACTAATATTTACATTTTATAAGAGGTCAGGTCAGCTCCGGGCCTGCCCATGTGCTAAGTTGCACACAGCGACATGAATTACTGTACTAAGTGGTAAATGCTTTTGAGGGGAAAAAACACACACACACAAATAAATTATTTACCGGTTGTCTTTTTTTACCTTTTATAGCAAAGCAGGAAAATGCCATTTGCGTGTCGTAAGGCTTGGTATTTGGATGGGATATAACGTGGGCACAAGCTTCTAAACTGTGAATAATAAGGTCTACTGTTTAAAGTCTTTGGCTAAAGTGATCAATTCTGAAAAGATTATTAACATTTACAGCCAAACACCCTGACCACAAAAAAAAAACAAAAAAAAAAATCCAAGTGACAAACACTAAAAGACATTTGACTACAGGGTGTACTGCATAACTGGATAATAACTGTTTAAAAGCAATGCCCATATGACAGGCTTTTTTACCAAAACAATACCAGAGTATTATGTTTTATCATTAATCATAGCACAAAAATATTCCAGTGGACTAAATTGAGTTTCATTGTATGGACAAAAAAAAAATCTAAATCTTTCATGTTTCACTAAAGTCAGTCATTTAGGTTTTGAACAACATGAGGGTGAGTAAATGACCGAATTTTCCTTGGTGTGAACTGTCCCTTTAAGCAAAAGAGTAAAATTGAGTGCAGCAAGCTTCCTTTGAGATGGACAAACTGTCTCAATCTTTATGCAATTAAAACTGCTTCAGCAAAAAAGTACCTCATCCATCTCTCAGAAAAGCCAGGGATGTGATTTTAACAGCTAAATGATCAAGGACCAGGTATAGCGGAAACCATCTGACAGCCCATGTGTGACAGATTTGCGTTTTTATGGAGAGCTGTAAATTTAGCAAAAGCCTCAGGGACAGTAAAGTGCTCCCCTTCGGAGTGATTCGCTTTAACTACGCATTCAAATGAGGATACAATGGAATAGACAAAGTCAGTTTAGCATTTTTGCAACCTGAAGTAAATGAGAAAATAAGCATTAAAATGGACCTGGCTTTTTAAATATTTTTTAAAGGACCTGCAGGATCTTGACTCAAACTTAATTAACATTACTAAATATTTGGGGAAACCAGAAGCCAGCAGGTTAGCAAGGACTCATTAAGGCTCAGCTTTAACAAGCAGGTGTCCATACACTGAATTTCCTAATGAAGAAAATTGCTACAGAAAAGGTCAAATGGTAATGATCTGCTCTTACTGTTCAAATGTTATTGCTATTTATGAAAAAGGAAAATTATTCTGGGGTGGTAAGACAAAAATAATTTCAAAAAGCACACTGTTAGGTGAAAGAACAATAAGAGGAACAACAGAAACAGGGCTCAGTTCGAGTTGAGACTTCTAAAAAAAATTTTAAAAAAAACAAACGGAAGGGAGTTGTCATGAAACAAGACCAGGTGTCACTCTTGCTGAATGCCCATGGCAAAGAGGAAAAAAAAACATGAGGAAGAGAATGGACAGAGAGAGGGGTGTGTCTCTGTGTGTGTGTGGGTCTCCTGTTCCACCTCCCCTCCATAAGGCCATGAAGAGTTTGCATGTCTTTTCACAGATTCTTCAGATGTTTGCCTTCAAGTTAAGAATTTAAATGTCAAAAGCTTGACACGTCAATCCTTATTACTGAAAGCTTGCCTTGTGTACAATCACCTCTACAACAAGAGTCTGGGGGGGTCTGAAATGTATTAATAAAATGCAGCAGAAAAGCTCAGAACAGACACATCATGTGACGTAGTCACGAGAGGGTGGAATAATTAAATACATGCTTGAACCACAGCACTCAAAACCCTTGAACCGCAACACTCAAAACCATGAGCTTGTGCATGGTAAAGTGAAGTGTCTTGTTTGTTTAGCAGTGCTCTGCATTGTTAATCATCTGGCTAATTAGTCTGGACTAGACTTTTAAGTCGAAACCAGATTGACTGCCTGAGTTTGGGGTTACAGCACAAACCGGGGCACACAGTTTAAGGTCCTGCATAACAATTACACATCTTTTCCTGGCTAACAAAAGCCTGATCAATCTCTGTGCTAATCGGCAATGAATTACAATCTATTTTTGAACAGCCTTAAAACCGCTTTTGAAAACCTGAGCCAAAAAAAAGACGGATGCAGCAGTCCATTATAATTCAGTCCGTGTCTTTGGTTTTCTGCCTACATGCACAATTTCTGCTCAAAGATAATGAAACCTGTAAAATTCAGGTCGCATAACGGTGATTAAAACGTTAGCATTCATCATAAGATTACATCAATTATTAATAGAGGTTTGATTATTTTGAGGTGCTGCTCAAAAAAATTATTTAAATATAAGACTGAGGCAAAAATCAAAGCAAGGATATTAAACAAACATGAGATGACAGAAAAAAAAAGAATTTATGGCAATTTGAGCAACTCTTTAATTCAAGCGCTATAAAGTCAGAAACCTTAATGCATTAAGCACTTAGGTTGGTCAAAATAATGCCCAGAAACTGAGCTACATTATGCCATTTTATTAACATTTCATAAACATTCGTACCAGAGCCACTGCCAGAGGCTCTAACCTACAGAACTTGGGCTTCAGATTAACCTCTCGAGACCTCTCATTTAATTTATAGAATATTAAAGTGTTTTACACAGCTGATTTGTGGGAGGCTGTCGAAATACACATGCAATCAACCCTCTCATCTGAAGAAAGAAATTTGCAGAAATTTGACTAGAATGAATTGTGATTACTGCCTTAAGCAGGAAAAAAATTTATGACATTGTCTTCCGACATCATTTTGCTTCAATAAATTAATAACAAAGTTCCAGCTGTGAGTTTCATTTTGCGGTTTGAAAAATGTAAAAGGGAGAGAAAAGGACCCACTGCTATGCTAGCTAGCTAAAGAGAGAGAGAGGTTGAAAGTGGTGTACAGATGTAACTGTGTTGTACAGATGTAACTGTGTTAAAGAAGATGTGCTGTTCGACGCTACAGAGCACTGAGCACCAGAACGACCAGACACAGGAACAGTTTCTTCCCTCAGGCCATCCATCTCATGAACACTTAACAATAACTGTGGAACACACACTATTTATTCACTCATACACTTATTTATCTAACACTCATACTCAGTCTACACCTCAAATTTGCACATAATATACAGTACCTGTACATACAAAAACTGTCTATTGTAATATACCTGCACATACAACTGTCAATTTATATATTTTTATTCCTTATTTACTTGTTCTATTTTTTATTATCTGTGTTTTTTGTTCTGTCTCTGTCATTCTGTTACACTGTGGAAGCTTCTGTCACGAAAACAAATTCCTCGTATGTGTAAACATACCTGGCAATAAAGCTCATTCTGATTCTGAAGAGCAAAAATCCTCCAATAGCACAATCTCAGCTGTGACTGAGAGCGCATATGCTGTCTGGCCAATATGTCCTTCTCTCAAACTAAGTCACTTCAAACAAGGCAGTTATTCCAGGAGAAATCATATGGCTAAAAATTGAATTTGGGACACCAATTTAATCTCTGTATTATTGCGGGCCTTCAGAGTTCATTTAACAACACAGTCAGAGCATAAATTGGATGTGAGACTAGTTATTCATTCTAACAGAGGCAGGAGGAGCTGCACCTGTCTGACTCAAATCGAAATTACAGCCTATTGCACCAAATACATTCCTCCATTTAGCAGAGGATAAAAAAATAAGAAAGATTGAGGGAGAGATATATTAACTACCCGATAAGGAAATCCTGAAAGACTATAACAAAAAGATGTTAAGACTTTTCCTGCACCTTAGGATTTGAAAGATTAAATAAACATTTTAAACCACCCACAAACAAAGTGTTATATCACCCTCTCAAAAAAAGAAAAAGAAAAAAAAGCTGGCTGTCTATACAAAACTCTAAAGCTGAGAAACAGAGGGAAAAAGATGCAGTTAATATAATACTTTTGAATAAAATTAGCATTGCTTTTATTCAGCAAGAATGCATTACATTGATCAAAAGTGACAGTAAAGGCCTTAGAAAAGATTTATATTTAGAATTTTCTTTAACAAAGAATCTTCATGGTTTCCAACAAAAAAATAAAAATTAAGCAGTTTTCAACATTGATAAGAAATGTTTCTTGCATATTAGCATATAAGAATGATTTCACTAAAGCCTGGAGTAATGGCTGCTGAACATTCAGCTTTGCCATCACAGGAAGAGATTCCAATAGATAATATTATAATCAATAAAATTTCACAATATTACTGTTTTACTGTATTTTTGATCAAATAAATGCAGCCTTGGTCAGCAAGAGGCTTCTTCAACAACATTTTTAAAATCTTACCAACCCCAAACTTTTTTTTAAACCGTAGGTTATTTAGCTGCCTACAAAGGCAGCATTGTAGGCACAGTCCACATTTTACATTTAGTATTGCATGGTTAGCTTTGCAACATGTTAAAACTAAACTCAAGTCATCTTCTGCCTATGTAAGCAATAGCTCACTAAGTTTTGCAAGAGCGTTTGTAAAAGGTAATGCCAGGTAAAGTGCCGGCCAAAGCATCCAGGGACTCCAGGAGGCTTTAATGCAGAGAAAGTGGAGAAAGATGGACATATCATCTCCCTCATCTGTTTCTCCTGTCGAGTGAGCAGCCAAAGCACTGTCATGTCAGTTGTGCTTCAGGGCTGAGGAGCAGTGTTTTGTGTGTTGGGGCAGACACGCTGCAAAGGCCTAGTCAAGTAGAAAACCTGTTTTGAAACGACCCGGACACTGCTTGGATGAATCTGTGGCTAAAATAAACCGGCAGCACCAAGGATGTGCAAAAGAGCGATCACAGAAATGTACATCTCATGGATGGCGCTCATCTGTATTCAAACGATGACTCTGTCATTTATCTGTGTTGGGACATATGGGACTGCTCTATGTCATTTATCTGTGCAGGGACATAAAAAGGTCTACCCATAAGCTGTGGTTCTGTCCAATTATATTAGCATTTCTCATGCAGTCACGGTAGCACGGCTAATTTTGGATGACATGGCAAGCTTATTACACAGATAGCTGCATATTAGTGATTATCACTGCTGGAATCAATCTGGTATGATTTTTCCATTCCAGGCATGAGCACTCTTCACAAGGATCACTTGAAATGGCACTGGAAATCGAATGTGTAATTTGACTTTTATTGAATGCTTGTGCCTTATCCATGCCAAACCCCCCTTGCTAGACGTTATCAGACAGCCATTTTCAGGCTCTCACACCGCAGTGTTAAAAATGGACCGTAACGACAGAAGCGCTTGCTCACGATCCTGGTCTGGAGTTACACAGAACCAGCAATGAGCCATCTGGAGCTCGTCAGCTCAGGTTGCCGAGAACATTGCTGTGTTTCCAGACAGAGCTGAGGATCTGCTGCTTCCTGACGTTTTGCAAGACTGACATAAATGGTCACTGACACCTGCGAGACATCGCCTCCCCGAACATCATCTTCAGCGGTTTGTGGCACACCACCACTTCAGCTGCCCACACACCACTATTAACATGTGACAGAAAAATTGTTACTGTGTGCTAGGGGCGTAGACCTTATTTGAACTTTGAGTAGGGCCATCAAGCAGGAAAAACTCAATACCGATTACGAGGGGTGTAGCTAGGGCTGCGTGATTTGGAAGAAAAAAAAAATCAATTTTTTATTGCTTTGCTTATTTGTCTGTGGTTCAGGAGTGGCTTAACAAGAAGAATATGACAACTGTAACTAAATTCTGTCTGTGTGTGGTGGCTCTTGATGCCTTGACCCCAGCCTCAGTCCATTCCTTGTGAAGTTCACTCAAATTCTTGAATCGATTTTGCTTGACAATCCTCATAAGGCTGCGGTTCTCTCGGTTGGTTGTGCATCTTTTTCTTCCACACTTTTTCCTTCCACTCAACTTTCTGTTAACATGCTTGGATACAGCACTCTGTGAACAGCCAGCTTCTTTGGCAATGAATGTTTGTGGCTTACCCTCCTTGTGAAGGGTGTCAATGATTGTCTTCTGGACAACTGTCAGATCAGCAGTCTTCCCCATGATTGTGTAGCCTAGTGAACCAAACTGAGAGACCATTTTGAAGGCTCAGGAAACCTTTGCAGGTGTTTTCAGTTGATTAGCTGATTGGCATGTCACCATATTCTAATTTGTTGAGATAGTGAATTGGTGGGTTTTTGTTAAATGTGAGCCAAAATCATCACAATTAAAAGAACCAAAGACTTAAACTACTTCAGTCTGTGTGCATTGAATTTATTAAATACACCAGTTTCAGAGTTGAATTACTGAAATAAATGAACTTTTCCACGACATTCTAATTTATTGAGATGCACCCTGTATATGTGTGTGTGTGTTTGTGTATAGAGAGAAAGCAAAAGCACTATTAAATAATAACAATAATAATGATTAATTATTATATTATTAATTATAATTATTACAAGACAAAAAATTACTAAAAAACTACCAAGCCGTTCTGAGACGTTGCAATCGCCGGTGCATAATGATCTGCTCATGCATACAAACATAATGCCACGCTTCATTCTGAAACGGGCAGATTTTTTTAGTTCACTTTTATTTCAATTAATCACGCAGCTTTAGGAGCAGCCCTCATTACACATCTAGAAAGTGATGGAATGCAGTACCATGGCAGCCAAAAACAACAAATCTGATTTGCTGCTTGGAAACAGAAAGGCTACTTCATTTGGAAATGAGAGATGAAGATGGGGAAAAGAGATTGGTTAAAACAAAAATCTGCCATGTAGAGAAATGTGCTGGGGGAGAAAAAGAGTGATGTGACATTCAAGACATTCAACGTGTTGGAAATCGGAGGAATAAATCAGCCTGCGAAAATGAGGTAGGGTTTTAAACTGATGATTGCATTTGTTTATCAATTCTAGCACTCCACACCAGCTTGGCCTAAAAGTGGCCAATTTTCTCTCGGTGTGGAACAAATACAGCCAAATGTGTCAGAGAACTTACAAGTTCTTCATTTACCCACCGGACCACAAGCATATCATATCACCCACCACGCTGCACGCCACAGGGGTGTAAAATGGCTGCTTTCAACCAGTATTTCTTTGAACTACTCAACACTTTCTTTAAAATTTTTTTAAAAATAAATGAATCTGTGACTTCAAGATAATAAATGGAGAAGCAAAAGGAAAACAAATGAAATGAAAGACCGAAAAAACAAATAGAACCAACACTGGTGAGCAAACAAAGAGAAATATTTGAAAACAACAGCAGTCAAACAATTCAATGCACAGATCAGTATCACAGGAGGGGGCTTGTGTGTACTGAACCCCTCTCTTCAAAAGCCAGGCAGCACAGGACAAATTGTGATGAGACTGGGGGTCTTTATACAACACCACCCGGCGAACGTGATATGTGCACTGTCCCTGAAGTAAAACTCCCCTCTCCTTCCCGGCAGGAGAGCGTCTTTCTCAGGTAGCAGGTGGGTACTTGGCATCGTCATTCAGAGATGTGGGACTGTGGAAGGGGAAAAGCAGTAAACGAGAAGGAAAAACAGCATTTGACATGCACCTACATTGCCCATGTACTCGGAGAGCAGATCCTGCAGCGCCTGTCGCACAGAGTTGCATTCAGCCACAATGCGCTCACGCCGGTCGTCACGAGTGCAGGAGGAATCAGCCATGAGGGCGGCGCCACTTATGATGCTCTCCAGACGCTCCTCGAGAGAAGGCCGGAACCTCTCCTCGCTAAAACTCAGCGGATCCACAATGATCTGCTTCTGCAGGGGGAGAAAAAGAGAGAGAATAAAGCATATGATGTTTAAAAGTAGAAGGAGCACGACAGGAATATTAAGCACTTTCTCTGAATTAATGCACTAAAATATTGCCATTCAGCGTTTCTGTGCAAAACGGGGGGGGGAGTGAGATATGATTTCACATACCAAATGTCCAACTTCACAAGAGTTTGACAGTTAAACGGCAGTCATTATTGGCTGTGCGGCCTGAACAGGATTTTGGAATCTATCTCCCCGGATGCCGAGGCACAAGCTGTGATATTCATTAACTGGACGAATCAATAATTCACAAGATCTGAGTTGATGGTCTGGGGCTCCTGATGGAATTTCAGGCCAATGGGTTTTGCTCAATCAGAGGCTGCAGTAGCTTGCCTGTGCACTTCATCTGTCTTTTAAATCAACCATATGTAACAGACGGCATCTTAAAAGCCATTTGTACCGTCTTCTGGGGCCGAACGTGGAAAAAAATAAAACAAGTGGGACAAAAATCAAGCTTAACTGCACATTATGTAAGATCACAGACTCGTGCACATCTCGTGTGGGGTTTTCAACAGAGAGAACTGCTTTGGTAAACACTGCAGTTAGTATGAGTGCATTTTTAAGGCTACTAACCCTAAACGGCAAAGCAATCGGATTTTGGCCTTGGGCAACAAAATGCAGTTGTGCATATAAAACATTGCTATTTTTCCTCCTTGAGCCAGGATGACATTTTAGATGTCCCTACATTTCCATTGCTGGGTACATTTACTTGGGGACATCACACTCCCTCTCTCAAAGAATAAACTTGTCAACGTCTGGTGCAATTAAAGCAATGAGAAGAATCACAAACATTCCAAATAAGCGAAAGCTGCTTAGAAAGAAATGAAAATAGGCGGAACAGTGACAGGCGGAATCAATCTTCAAAACAACGTGACAAGCCCCTCTATCTGATGTCATACACACGGTAAAATATTCAACAATTCAGTTGTTAGAAACTGAGTTTATTAGCCTCATCTCATCTGACCTCCTTTACTTGCGTGTCACGTTGGCATGGCAACAAGCCTCTCTCTGACTCACTGCAAAGTTGCTCCAGCTTCAAATTAAGCAGCAAGAAGCGACGTGGAAAAAAAATGTGCATGTGTGCTGAAGTTTCTGCACAGTCACCAGGAAATTAAAGATGCACATGATCTGAGGTACCGACATTCCCCATCTCATTTGAGTGCACACACATGACCACTTTTTTCTGTCAGTTTAACAGATGCCATCTGTTTAGGCAGAGGACCGCCTCCCCTTTGTGAGGATGTCTGGCCTCCTGAAACAGCTACTACTAAGAATAGAGCAGCTACATCTCCAGCTTGAAGAGTTTTCATATTCAAATATAAAGTGCAATGTTTTAATGCACAGATACGACTTTGTAACATTTGTAAACAAACATAACATTGGCCATAGCATCACCCAAACTATGGAGGCTAGGGCTGCACGATATATCGAAATTATCAAAAAAATTGCAAATGTAAGTATCGTGATATGCATATCGCAACGTCGTGCGATATCTGAATAATTTTAATAATAGGCTACTTAAATCAAAATGATAGCAAAAGGTCAAAGTTTTTGCTATCAAAAGGGGTGTATATAGCAGAGAATTGCTTGATGTTAAAGAGAGTTAAGTGCAATAAGTTGCAGAAAACAACACTTTGCCGTCTCGTCTTGCTGCCTGACACACAACTGAAGCGCGCGCACAACCCGCATCTCGCATCGCGTCTCTTCTGTTCTGCTGCACATGTGCAAAGCGTGCGCACACACACAGAGACGCGTTTCAGACAGCGCGCAAACACTGAGTTGATTAATCTTTCACATCTCCTCATGTTTGAACAGACACACACAGAATTATGTCAATAGTACCCGTCTCGATGATTATTCTCGTAAACACAGTCAGTTATGTTTTAAATGAATGTAAACCGCTGAGAAAGAAATCGGATGTTTCATTATACAACTGTATCCGTGCAGTCGCTCTTAAAGGGGTCATATGCTTTTTTAAAGATCATTATTTTGTGTATTTGGTGTAACAGAATATGTTGACATGCTTTAATGTTCAAAAAACACATTATTTTTCAAATACTGCAATTCCTTATTTACTTGTTCTATTTTTTTTTTTATTATCTGTGTTTTTTGTTCTGTCACTGTTATTCTGTTACACTGTGGAAGCTTCTGTCACGAAAACAAATTCCTCGTATGTGTAAACATACCTGGCAATAAAGCTCATTCTGATTCTGATTCTGAATATCTCTTTGGTTTTGAGACTTTAGTCTTTGCAACTTCAGGGATCTTATCTATGCACAATCAGCTTGTAACACTCCAAAGATAAAGGAAAACTTGAAATTGCATCATATGACCCTTTAAAGGGACCGCAACCTATAAATACGTACTGCTGAATGTCACTCATGTTAATCAAACAACAAAACACAGCTATAACAAAGATTAATCTAAATTTAATTTATACAGTGAACACTATGCAGTGTTATTTTACACGTAATTATTACATTTCTGTACCTGAATACTACTGTTTATTTTATCTATGCTTGTAAATTGTGAATTGTAAATTTTTACTGTCTGTTCACTTGCCTTTAATCATGTTTGAACTTTCTTAGGCTATAGTTTTTGCTGTGGTATATGAAGAAGTACTTAGTGTATGGAAAGCAAAGTTACATTGATATAAATTAGTGTCATTAATTTTTTGCTTGTATGTTCACGTTGATGTTAAAATTACATTTTCAGATTTGTGACATTACTTTTTATGTACTGCTAAAACACTACTGGTCACTTTCAGTTGTTGTAGTGATTCATTCTCTTCCAAGAATGTATGTGAAACAAATTGGTTATATAATTTTAATTTTTAAAGGTGCCATAGAATGGAAAACTGTATTTACCTTGGCATAGTTGAATAACAGTAGTTCTGTACATAGAAATGACATACCGTGAGCCTCAAACACCATTGTTTCCTCCTTCTTATGTAAATCTCGTGCATGCAAAAGACCACTAAAAATAGGCGAATCAGAACATAACACCGACTGTGCCATTACAGTCGAGATCACTAATATGTATGCCCCCAACATTTGCATATACCCGCCCATGTTCTAGGCCAGCCGGACCTGCACAGCCAAATCATCAGAAGTTCTGCAGGTATTGTGAAGAAACAAGCGAGGACAACAGCGAAAATGGCAGATCATGGAAATAAATGTTATGTTACAGGCTGTGCAGGGGATGTGAAGTGCAGGGATGGGTTGGTGTCTGTATTCAGAAAGGCACGGAAAGCAAATAACGCGTTCTAATAAAATAAATCGAGCCACTAAAGGGACATGATTAGCTGCTTGCTAGCAGGTTACATTACAGTAGGCTACTTAAGATTTCACTTACCACATTACACAGAGCACGTGCGATTGCAAATCTCGAAAGTGAAAGTAAAAAGCTATTGTGCATGTTTCAATGCCCCGCATATTAATAGCGGCTCCCTGATGCCCGCATTTTCTATACAGTATAATTATCCAACGATATAACTGCGAGAGAAAGTGTTGAAATATATATTTTCCCTGTGTTTCCTTCCTGCTGTGAGAGCTACTGAAATGAGCCGCACTGTGAAACAGCCAATCAGAGCAGAGCTCAACATTATTATTCATGACCCTTCCAAATACGGTAATAACAGACCATTTAATTCTAGAGACAAATCCTAGGGTTGTAAATGGACATGTAAAACCATTTCTGAAGATGTTTTGCCCTTACCTAAGCCACATACCTTATATGTAGATATCAGAGAACAATTTAAAATATTGTATCAATGCATTCTATGGCACCTTTAAATATTTTTAAATTTAATTTAAATTGATTTTACATACTTTAAGCAATATCGTATCGCATATCGAATAATCGCATTATTTAACAAGGTACCGCATATAGCATTTTTCTTCAATATCATACAGCCCTAATGGATGCCAATATTTTCTGATGACTGCTTTAGTTTTAACCAGGGCTTTTTGTTACTTTTTGTTGCAATACAGATCCCAATAGCCGAGATTAAGCGAAGCAAAGCTAGTTTTACAACAATTATGGGAAACAAGTCTTGGTGATGCTTCAAGGTGGTGATGTTTTCATTCTGTTACCCACAAGGGCAATTGACTTAGCAGCCTTTCACAAAGAACACAACAGAGGGGTTTAGAGATGTGCCTTTAAAGAGTTTAGCAGAGAGATGTTGGAGGGAAAACATGACGGATGTAAACTCCACAGAGTAAGCTAATTGTGTAATTCAAAATTGTGTTTTCCATTTTTGTATGGATTCAGTGATTTATGATTTAATTTATCATAAAAAATTGTGTCTAATGAAATTAATTTATTAAACTAAGAATTTAATCTTGTAACTGTCATCAACTTTTTGTAATCAAAAATATTTAAGACCCATCGAATCCGAATTTAAGACATTAAGACTTTTTAAGGACCCGCGGACACCCTGAAATTATCACTTTCTAATGGTTTTGAGCTGAAAAGGAAAACGACAAGAGAATAGCAAATGACAAAGGCCTGACAATGTGGTATCCAACCCTGGGCGTAAAACATAGAGGAACGATACAGTTGATAAGTTCTCTTGAAGTGTAGTAACATCTACAAGCAATATGAATGCTCCTGAGCTAAATTTCAGCTGTCCCAGATATGAATGAATACTTATGCAATGGAATCATTTTTTTCAAGTTTTTTATTTTTAATAAATTATGGTGTATGGAGTGTATGGATTGATGTGGAAAAAAAGTAATTTAAAGCAGTTTAACATAAGGCAGCAACGTAAAATGTGAAAAAACAAAAAATAATGCAATGTGTTTATGCAGTTTAAGGTTCAAAAAACATTATTTTCCACATAATGTACATTATTGTTGCTTCTCTATCTGAAATGCGTCAATTTTCACAAAGCTCATCGTTCTGAAAAGCGAGGTGTACGCTGATTGGCCAGCTATCCAGTGCGTTGTGATTGGCTGAATACCTCAAGCGTGTGACGGAAATGTTACGCCCCTTACCATACTGTGATGCCGTGTCCCAACGCGATGTCAGAAGTGCCAGACTGTCCTTGCAAAGTTGGAACTGCCCCACTTTATAGAAACCTTTGTGCACAGACGCATTGTAGGCTACTCTGCGGGTTCAGGAAACAGTCCTCCATAAAATGTGCTGCACCCATCTGAATATTTGGGTTGAACTGTTCTGGAACAATGTTGTAAATACAACTTAACCACTGATTTCTAGTTGTGTCCTCTTTTGGAAGGCCAAACAAAGTAGTTTCGCTTTCACAACTAAACACACAGCGTCACACACGGCGGACTTGAGTGAGCGGCGGCTGGCGGGCTAGAGTGAGGAACAGCTGGTGGATTCTACGAAGGAGCGGCCGGCCGGCTTGCAGCAACCACATGTGACAAGCCCGGGCTGGACTCCACTTCGTCCACGGTGAAAGCCGATCCGGCGATCCACAGCGCGAAGTTGATGTATTTCCTCAGCGACCAGCACGGATCAGCTC
>NW_015548201.1:292233-295065 GCF_001515605.1 Sinocyclocheilus anshuiensis | reverse complement strand
AAGAGAAAGGAAAATTTGAAATTGCATCATATGACCCCTTTAAAAAAAAGTAACTAATTAATCGCACATTTTTTCTGAAATTTCAGAACGATTAATCCGACCTAACATTAAGGTTTTTTAATTTTTTTAATATATTTTTATATTGCAATAATTTCACATTCAATCTTCAAATGAATGTGGAAACAACAAAGACAGTATATTTTTTTATATTTGTTTAATGCCATCTTTTTTATGACTAAAGGTGAGTATCATTGATACCAATACTGCTGATGTCTCTATGAAATTGCTTTTTTCCTATTATTTAACAATTGACTATAGCTAATAAAAAAAAAAAAAAAAGAGACAGAAGCAGCAGTTGTGAGTGGGGTGGCCAACCCTAGCTCCGCACCCTACATTAAATGGATTAAATATTTTTAACGCGTTAAACTGAAAAAAAAAACAAAACAATTATACAAATAATTAGTTAACAAGCTAATTTTGACAACACTAATATATATAGGCCTATAAGCCTTGCAGGTAACGGAGCATGTGAGCCCCAGAGACAGCAGATTTTGAAGATCAGAGCTTTCTAAAGTCCCTGAGCTCAGCGCCAACATCCCTAGAGACAGTTTGGAGAAACAAAAGGAGCACAAAATCTCACAAAACAAGACAATAACAATAATTCAAGGCACCAGAACTAATGATCAGAATGCACTTTTGCAGAAGACACAAAAAAAGAAAATCAAATGGTGAAAAAACAGATTGACAGGGTTTGATTTGATGTGTGAGTGCTCTCTTTTGCAAGGCGACGCCACTTCTGACACCACTGTGTGCAAAATCTTTCAACAGCTAATCGAGGCAGAGGAAATCTGATGAGCAAACCCTCTCGCCACAAGAGACGGATACGAGTACCTGTGGTGACTGATTTGTTGCAAATTTAACAGGAGGATGCCAAGTGCATCGTTTAATTGACTTTACTCATATACTCGACTTCCTTATGGGGAAGTCGTGGCCTAATGGTTAGAGAGCCGGACTCATAACCCAAAGGTTGTGGGTTCGAGTCTCGTACCGGCAGGGATTGTAGGTGGGGGGAGTGAATGTACAGCGCTCTCTCCCACCTTCAATACCACTTTGGATGGGTTAAATGCAGAGCACTAATTCCGAGTATGGGTCACCATACTTGGCCACATGTCACTTAACTTTCTTTTTTTTTTTTCACTTATTTCGAGCTGTGTTGCCCAGGCAAACTTATACAATGCATCATAACAGAATTGTTGATATGAGCTCGACTAATAGACACTAGTGTTGTCACGGTACCTTTTAGTACCGACTTGGTACCGAAATACCGGGTCTTTTGACAACACTAATAGACACCCTCTAATTAGGGATGTTAAAGATTAAATTAAGTGCTGTGCTAATCTCTTAAAGCCTTCTCTCATCATTATTTCATGACCGAAAGCATCCATTTCAAAGAAGCAAATAAAAACAGTATATCTGCACATCATGCATATCAAGAGCAACACAGTCTGTAAACACTCCACTAGCGGCTTCAAGCTTCATTAAAGGCACCTGATTCAGTCAATGCAAAACAGATTCAAACAAATTGTACTGAGATTAGCAGAGAGTTTAAGATGTTTTTATGCTGTTGTCCATCAGCAGGGTGAAAATTATACACCACTACCAACAAAATACATATATATTTTTTTGCAATGGTGGGAAATTTTACTCTACTTTGACAAGGCATCTAAATTGGCAGCCTTATGTATTGGAGAAAATATATATATAAATTACATTATATATTTATTGAAAATTTTTCACTTTTCAACATATTAAAAAGAAACATACCAAAACTGCTTTAGAAAATATCCTAGACACTGATAGAATGTACGTACAGCTTGTCAAGATTTAATGCTTTATTCAGTTTCACAAACATACTGAGCTGGAATTGAATTTTAATAAAATGCTGTGAAAAAAATGGTTAATTTCCCATCCTGTCCATCAGGAGCAAACTATTTCAACAATATATATTACTTAAAAGTAAAGGTTGCATTTGCTAGATAAACAAATTCAAAAGTAATATGCACAGACTAGGCATGGGCCGGTATGAGATTTTGACGATATGATAACCTTAAGCAAAAATATCACGGTTTCATTGTATCACGGTATTGTCGTTACAGCTCTAAAATGTGTTATTTTTAAATGACTGGGTAAAAAAAAAAAATTTGTTTCCGTTGAACACACTATATTTTGTTTTGGAGCAACATACAGAATATTAGGAACAGTAGAATTGGTTTATTTTTTCTTTGATTTGTTTCCTAAAAAGAAGAAAAATTAAGACTGACATCTTTATTTAACCTAAATCTGTAATTACAGTTATTTAATTTTAGTTATTTAATTCATATACATTTCATTTATATCATTTCATATCATTAGTTATATAATTTCATATACATAATTTGATTTAATAATAACCCAATTTGAAGCAAAAACAGAATGTTCTGACTAGCTTTGTGAAATTTTACTACATGCCTGAACGAAGCAAACAGCAGAAGCTCTGAATGAGACGCAGATTCACTCTCTGATCTCAGGAGGCGCTTCAGGAACACCCCATATGGCATTTCCTTGGTTACCCCTGTAAACAAAGCAGCACTGCGCTGAAACACTTCTTTAATATGAACTACACAGAGACGAGATGAAAAGAAAATACCACGTAAACTTTTCTGAAGACAGTCAGTTCCCCTCAGAAACACATTCATATAAACCCCCAAATCAATATTGAGGATTTTCTTCCAATAGTTTGTGCATCATGAACAGTGAGTGATCTGCCTGCTACAGTATTTTTCTCTGTGCGTC